>NC_063188.1:62009416-62256009 GCF_023159225.1 Perognathus longimembris pacificus
TATCCTGTTTTCACAGCACCTTTTATTTGAGTGTCCTATCCCTAACATGCATTTTTGGCATAGTTGTGGACAGTCAGTTGGCCATATATGTGGATCTTTATTTCTAGGATCTCTAACAATCAACAAAATGAAAATCTACGTTACATAATGGAACAAGTATTTGCAAGCCGCCTCTCTATTACAGAATTAAAACCTAAAATATATAACAAATTGCTGGGGATGTAGGTCAGTAGTGGAGTACTTGCTTTACATGAACAAGACTTTGATCCTTAGCACTAACAAAAGGGTATGCATTTGACTGTGTGTGCATGCATGCATGTGTTGTGTGTGTTATGACTCATTAGCAAAAGGAACAAACAGAGATTTTTAAGTGAATGATATCCATTGGCAAATAGGCACTTTAAAAGTAATTGTTACTTTAAAAGTTATCATCACTAATCACTGGTGAAATGCAACCCCAAACCTCAGTATAATATCACTTCTCATGGGATGGTTATCATGAAGAAAACCTGAGAGTACTGATAAGGATATAGAGGAAAGGGAACTCATGTATATTGGTAGTGCTAATCTAATCTGGTTCAGCCACTACAGCAAACAGTATAGAGGATCTTCAAAACATAAAAAATAGAGGGCTGATGATGGAGCTTAGTGGTACTGCTTGCACTCCAGGATCAGTAAATTTGTACTTCAAAAAAAGCTGACAGATTTATAGTATTAGGTTTTAAACCTTTGACTTGTGTGTGTAAGGTTTGAGACTTTACTTTTTGTGTGTGTTAGTTAGCTCAGGTTCATGTGCTATTAGCCTTTCAGCTCAAGGCTGGCACTCCACCACTTGAACCACCCCTTCCCTTTAGTCCTTTTGCTGGTTAATTGGAGTTGGTAGTCTCTCAGACTTTTCAGCCTGGGTTGGTAAACCACCTGTGCCTGACTTAAGGTTTGAGATTTTGGATGAGGTTTACTACATTTTTTTGGTCTAGGGATATCCAACTGTTTCCATAGTGTTTGTTGAAAAAAGAAATGCTTACTGCATTGAATTGGATGTTCACTTTTATTAAAAAAAATCAGTCAGGCAGGGTCTGTTTCTGAGTTGTGCATTCTGTTCCTTTATGTGTCTATCTTTTCTCCAACACCTTATACTTACAGTATTTATTACAATAGCTATATAAAAATGAAATCAGGTAATCCATTTCCTCTAACTTTATTCTTTTCTTTCAAAAGTATTTCAGCAATCTATTTCATTTGCCTTCATGTACAAATTTTAGAATACTCTTCTCCATAGCTATAAATATCTTGGGGCTTTCATTGGAACAGTATTAATATTGTAATTTTAAAAAACTGCCATGTTAACTATGTTGTCTTTCAATGCATGAATGCCAATGAATGCACTCCTATCTATTCACATGGAAATCTCCATTGATTTCTCTTATGAACATGTTATCCCTTTCATCATATAATTCCTGTACATATTTTGTTTGATTCATACTTAAAAATCCCTTTCTTTGAGTGATAATCAATAATATATTTTTAAATATTTTTCTGGCTCTTTAAAAATTTTATTTGTGGGCTGGAAATATGACCTAGTGGTAGAGTGCTTGCCTGCCCTTGCTTGAAGCCCTGGGCTTGACTCCTCAGCATCACATACATAGAAAAAGCCAGAAGAGTGCTAGCCTTGAGCAAAAAGAAGCCAGGGCAAGCAGTATGGAGATTCCTCAAAAGGCTAAACATAGAGCTCCCTTATGACCCAGCAGCCCCACTTTGGGGCATCTTACCCAAAAGACCACAAACAAGAACACACTAAAGCCACCAGCACAAGAATGTTCATCACAGCACAATTTGTCATAGCTAGAATCTGGAACCAACCCAGATGCCCCTCAGTAGACGAATGAATCAGGAAAACGTGGTACATATACACAATGGAATTTTATGCCTCTATCAGAAAGAATGACATTGCCCCATTCATAAGGAAATGGAAGGACTTGGAAAAAATTATACTAAGTGAAGTGAGCCAGACCTAAAGAAACATGGACTCTATGGTTTCCCTCATAGGGAATAATTAGCACAGGTTTAGGCAAGTCACAGCAGAGGATTATAAGAGCCTAATAGCTATACCCTTATGAACACATAAGATGATGCTAAGTAAAATGAACTTCATGTTAGGGAAACGATTGTTATATCACTGTTGTAACTACTTTCAATGTGCTATGTGTAACCGTAGCTTCTATTGTTGATGGTTCTTCTTGTATCCCCTTCCTGTGGTGTACCTGCACTATCTCTGTATCTTATCTGAGTACATTGGAAACCATGTATACTGGTATTAGAACCAGGAAACTTAGAGGGAATACTAAAATCGAGAGACACAGGGTAAAAAAATACAAACAACTACAAAAGCAATACTTGCAAAACTGTTTGGTGTAAATGAACTGAACAACTCATGGGGGGGAAGGGAAAGGGGGAGGGGGAGGGGGGAATGAGGGAGGAGGTAACAAACTACAAGAAATGTATCCAATGCCTAACGTATGAAAATGTAACCTCTGGGGTATATCAGTTTGACAATAAAAATTAAAAAAAAAAAGAAGCCAGGGAGAGTGGTCAGGCCCTGAGTTCAAGGCCCAGGACTGGCAAAAATTATTTGTATTATCTTTCAGTAGTTGTACAAAGGTGTTTCAATTCAACATGTCAATTTATGAGTAATTGCATCTTTATAAATGTTACCATTGTATTTTATTTTTAATTTCAGTGTCCACCTGTTTGTTGCTAATATGGAGCTATATGGGACTATAATGGATTTTCTATGCTTATCTTGTGTCCTTTGACCTTGCTTAACTCACTCATTTCCAGGAGGTTGTCTTAGTAGATTCCTGGGAATTTTCTATGTAGAAATTAAGGTCATTTGTGAATAGGGTCAATTTTATTTTATCATTCCCAATTAATATGCTTTTTATTCTCCTCTCTAACCTCACTTCACTAGCTAGACATTGAATCACTACATCAGAGAAAAATGGTGAGGGCAGACATCTGTAGTGTGTTTGTATCTCAGGCAGAATGTGTTTCATTTTTTATTCTTAACTATTATGTTAGTCATAGTTTTTGTAGATGCTCTGTGACAAGTTGAGGATATGTTCCCCTAGTCTGGTTTTTGGCATGAAAACATATTGAATTTTGTTGAATGCTTTTCTTTTTCTTTTTTCTTGCCAGTCCTAGGGCTTGAACCAAAGGCCTGGGCTCTGTCCCTAGGCCTCTCTGTGCTCAAGTCTAGCACTCTACCACTTGATCTACAGTGCCACTTCTGGCTTTTTCTATATATGTGGTACTGAGGAATTGAACCTGGGCTTCATGCATAGTAGGTAAGCACTCTACCACTAAGCCACATTCCCAGCCTGAGTATTTTTTGTACCAATTGATATGTCATGTGATTGGTTTCTATTAGTCTGCTAATATAATAGGTTACCATTGATCGATTATCATATATGAACCAGACTTTACTTCCAAAATAAAACCTTGTTTAACCATAATTTTAAATTCAATTTATATGTAATTATATTAGTTATTTTTAAAAGAATTTTTAGATGTTCAATAATGAGGGATATTTGTCTGTAATTTTCCTTCTTGGTATTGTTTTGTTTAGTTTTGGCATTAGGATAATATTAAGTTCACAAAATGAACTTGAAAATGTTCACTTTTCTCTTTGGGGGGGGGAAAGATTATATATAATCAGTATTGATTAATCTTCAAATATTTGGTAGAATTATCCAGTTAAGCTATCTTAGGTAGGGCATGAAATTGTGACCTGGACATTGTCCCTCACCTTTTTTGCTCAAGGCTAGCTCTCTACCACTTTAAGCAACAATGCCACTTGTGGTTTTCTGGTGATTAATTGGAGATAAGAGTCTCACAGACTTTCCTGCCTTGGCTAGCTTCGAACCATGATCCTCAGAGCTTAGCCTCCTGAGTAGCTAGGCTTACAGGCAGGAACCACCAGCACCCAGCTCAAAAGTTTATGTTTTCTAAAGAATTGCTCTGAAGAATATCCTCCTTTGGTCTCACTCTCTGTGAATGCCTAGAGACCTATTTAATTTATCATGTCCAAGTGTAATTCTTTTCTTTTGCCATCCAGTGTGTTTACTTATAGATTTATAGACATTCTAGTTACCACAAATGAGGGAAACCATGCAACCTATGTTTCTCTGGGTCTGGGTTAGTTATGTACATTTGATCATATAAAATAATGCTTATCAAAATGAACTCCAGGACATGGAAACAAAGCTTTTTTTCTTTGTTGTTGTTGTTTCCTTTTGTCTTGTTTGTTCATTTATCTGTTTGGGGAAGGGTAAGGAGGATACAGAAGTGGTGGGACAAAGAATGAACACATGAATCCATGATGCCCACTAAACACTATATTTAAAATGAACTATATAACTCATAGGTGAGGACAGAAGAAAAAACTGGGAAAGAGAAAGAGAAGAGGTGACACTGTTAAAAAAGAAATGTACTCCGTACCTGGCTTATGTAACTGTAACCCCTGTGTATATCAATTTTACAATAACAACCAGAATTGCTGCATTTATTCTAATTATGTCTGTGTAGAATTATTTGCAGTATAGTAAGGTCCACCCTCAGGAGGGCTCCATGCAGATGTTCCCCACCTGTTTAAGTCTGTGCCCAGAACCTGAGTTACCTAGGTAACGGACACACCTGGAGGCAGTTGCCTCCTCCTTCTCTGAGGTCACAGCCAATCCACTGGGTCAGATTGCCCACCTTTTCCTATATAATCCAGCTCAACATGGTCCCTGCTCTTTCCTTTTCTCTTTTACTCTCTCTTGCTGCCTTTCTCTCTTTCCTTTTCTCTTCTTCCTTCCCTCTGTCTCCCCATGCCTCCGTCTTGTGTGGGCTGGCAGTTTGCTTTCCCCCCCAATAAACTCCTTTCTCCTGAACCATGTGGCGGGTTTCCTTTCTGACAAACCTTACAAATATTCCATTTTTTAAAACCTTTTCTTTATTGTCCAAGTGAAGCACAGTGAGGTTACAGTTTCATATGTAAGGAGTATTCCATTATTTTTGATGTTTAGAGCATCTGTAATGATATTTCCTGCTTTATTCCAGATATTAGTACTTTTTATCCTTGTTCTTTAATTCTTGGCTGCTTGTCTATCTTGACAGAGACTTTTTTCCTTTTTTCCAGTCCTGGGGCTTGGACTCATGGCCTGAGCACTGTCCCTGGCTTCTTTTTGCTCAAGGCTAGCACTCTTCCACTTGAGCCACAGCGCCACTTCTGGCTTTTTCTATATATGTGGTGCTGAGGAATCGAAACCAGGGCTTCATGTATGCGAGGTGAGCACTTTACCACCAGGCCATATTCTCAGCTGAAGATTTTTTTAAATCAATTTTATTTTTCTTTTCAAAGAACATGTGTTTTTTTTCCTTTGAATAACTATTGTTTTCTCTTTTAATTTCATTTCTTTATTATTTCCCTTTTTCTTATTGCTTTGGGTTTAATTTTCTTCCTTTATTTACTTTTTGTTCCTTTTTTCCCTTTCAATACTAGGGGTAGAATTCAAGACCTCACACATGCTGGAATGGTTGAAATCAGGCAAGCCATTTTCTCCAGTTTTAGTTTTCATTTTCAAGTGTTTCCACAATCGAATTCTGCCCTCCTCTGTAAATTTTAGGATACTCTTGTCTACAGCACAGTGCCACCACTGAGTTACATTTCGGGCCCTTTTAGATTACTTTGAGAGAGTTTCTCACTTTATGCCAAGACCTGTGGATTGTAATCCTATTTATTCTTTCATGTGTTGCTGGTGATGACAGTTTTGCATTACTGCAACCAGCCATTTGTTTAAATGGAGTTTCACAATTTCTTTTGCCTAGATTAAACTTAAACTACAATGATCACTGCCAACCAAGTAGCTAGGATTGTAGGCTTAAGCCACCATGCGTGGCTTAAAAATTATTTATTTATTATTTATTTTTTGTGACCCTGAGACTTAAACTTAGGCTAGGATATCTGTAGGCTAGGCATGTATTCTACCACTTGAGTCATGTTACTAGCCCATATTTTAGATTCTTAAGTAGGTACTTAGGTCATTAATTTCAGACTTTGTTTTATTTCATATATGCATTTAGTTCTAAAAATTGCCTTCACAGTATTAATTTAAATATCTCAACCCTCCCTGGATCTCCTTTTCCTTCCCTCCTCTTTCTTAAATCAATTTTAACATGTATCATCATTCTCTTTTCACATATGTATATAAAGTACGTCTATCATTGTCACTGTCATTGACTCTTTCCATTCACTTTTTCCTCTCCCACTGATATCCTCCCTACAACAGACCCTGTTTTACTCTTCTGTCATTTTTCAGTGTATATTGTTCCAAGGGGCTGCTCCATGGTATTTCACATGTGCATGTATTACATTTTAGTCAGAATACCTCCTGTATTGTTTTCTTTCAGTGAGATTTCTTATGCCGTGTGCATATATAAATGCAATTTATTTTGATATCATTTACTCTCTACTACTCTCTTTCCTCTCCTTGATCTTCCCAAACAGTCCTATAGTAATAATCAAGTTCTCTGTGTGTGTGTGTGTATGTATGCATATGGTGTGTGTATAAACATACACACAAACTCACCTATGTGCAACTATGTTATTAAATTATTTGTGGAACCTAGATTTAATAACAGATTTAACCTAGTTTATTTATTATTATTATAAAGGTGACATAACCATTTCATAAGTCAGGTAATGAGTGCATTTCTTAATTTTTTTTTTGGTCAGTCATGAGGCTTGAGGTCAGGGCCTCATGTGCTGTCCTTGAACTTTTTTGCCCAAGGCTACTTCTGTACCACCTTGAACAATAGCTTCACTTCCAGTCTTTAGGTGGTTAATTGGAAATAAGAGGCTCATGGCCATTCCTGCCTGCCTGGCTTCAAACTTCGATCCTCAGATCCCAGCCTTCTGAATAGCTACGATTACAGGTGTGAGCTTCTAGCACCTAGACTTAGAACATTTCTTTTTGGACACTGTCACCTCTTCCCTTGCTTTCATCCAGTTTTTCCTTCCCATCCTCACTGAAAAGTTATTTAGTTCATTGGCATTTGGCTTTGTAAGGTTCACTTAATCAGTTCTTTAAACCTCACAACTTTGTTATTTGGACTGAATTTCCTGTTGAGAACATTTAGGTGCGTCATTTTGGTGTGTTTTATGATTATATGTGTGATACTGTTTTTTTTTTTATAAACTGTTATGCCAATCTTGCTTTTTACTGGTACATATAGATTATTTGCACTTATGGTAATTATTCATGCCTTATGATTTAAATCTGCCACTGATTTTTTTCTATATAGTCCCTCTCTTTTCTTTCTCCTGCTTTCCTATAGGTTACTTGAATATTTTATGGTAAATTAATTTTGATATATTTAGCATTTATTTATTTATTTATTTTATTGATTTTTGTTGGTTGTGGGGCTTGAACTCAGGGCTGGTCGCTGTCCCTGAGCTCTTTTGCTCAAGGCTAGCACTATACCACTCTGAGTCACAGCACAACTTCTGGTTTTCTGGTAGTTAATTGGAGATAAGAGTTTTATGGACTTTTCTTCCTAGGCTGGCTTCAAACCACGATTCGCAGATCTGCTTGTTTGGTTTTGTTTTTGTTGCCAGTCCTGGGGCTTGAACTCAGGGCCTGAACACTGTCCCTGGCTTCTTTTTGCACAAGGCTAGCACTCTACCACTTGAGCCACAGTGACACTTCTGGCTTTTATATATATATGTGGTGCTAAGGAATTGAACCCAGGGCTTCATGTATACAAGGCGAGCACTTTACCACTAGGCCATATTCCCAGCCCCGATTCGCAGATCTGAGCCCCCTGAGTAGCTATGATTATAGATGTGAGCCACCAAAGCCTGGTGTATTTTAATATTTTGTTTTATTTTTCCAGTCCTGGGGCTTAAACTCAGAGCCTAGAAAATGTCCCTGAGCTTCTTTTGCTCAAGGCTAGCACTTACCACTTGAGCCACATCACCACTTCTGGCTTTTTCTGTTTATGTGGTACAGAGGAATCAAACTCAGGGCTTCATGCATGTAGGCAAGCACTCTACCACTAAGCCACATTCCCAGCCTGCTTTTAAGTTTTTAGGTACAATATACTTGATCAATATCCCCCTTTCCAACTTCTTCCCCATCTCTCCCAAACCTATCCATCCCCTCAAATTATGTAGTTCCATTTTCACATATGTACAATTTGCTCCCCCTTCCTCTGTTCATTGTTCTTCTGCCTTTCCCCTTGCTTTACTCCTATCCTCTTTAAGGATGGCTCCTTTAAAAATCTTTGTCAGATAATTCTGACATCCCTGTTATCTCAGTTCTGACCTCTATCTATTATGCCTTTTTACTTAAAAAATAATTTTTTGCTATTCACTAGTGGCAGCAAAGTTTGTGAGGCTCTTTTTTTTTTCCAATTAAGCACAAAAAAAGCTGGATGTGAAGCTGTGGCTCAAGTGGTAGAGTGCTAAGTGTGAGCACAAAAGCTCAGGTATAGTGCCTAGGCCCTGAGTTCAAGCCCCAGGACTGGCACAAAAATATTTTTAAGATCAAAATATGTAACAAGTAAAACGTAAAGTAAGCAGATTTTTCCCATCTGTTTGTTGCTTTACCAAATATTGGTAAATCACATTCTTTCCATCATTGTAAAGTTCTTAAAATACAAAAGAAATCTAGTCATATTTAAGTCTAGTAGATTAGATAGCGCTTCTAGGACTTGTATGTTTTGATTTTGCCTTCAGTACGTTCCACACCACCCACCTCCACTCATTCCCATAGTAACTTCTACTGCCTCCAGCATGATGTCTATAACCACCCAAGCCACAAAGAGTGCCATATTCTGTGCTGGAATTATTCTCCATTTACATCCTCCTAATAGATCTATATTCTTCCTGTACATCTAGTCCATGTCTGCCTTTGACTCTCATTCCAGAACCTCCTATGCCAGAGCTGCCTCCAGAGGCAGAATTCAAGAACAGTTCAGTGTATCAGTGTTGCATGTTACGTTTGTCTTTAAAGTAGTAAGTACAGTCTTCATGCATCACAAAGTCTGCATTTGTGTCTTCTGTTGCTCTGCTATCAGATGCAAGATCAATATGAACTTGGATTTAGTAGTGAGGAGGTTAGCAATGACATTTTCAGTTGTACAAAAAAGGTAATCCTCTCCTATGTATGAAATGACTACCATGAAATCCTGAAGTTTCCTCACCAGCTCTACCATGGCCATGCTGTACAACCTTTCTGATACCTCATTTGAAGTCAGCTACAAAGGGACATGAAGGTTTCCCCATTGCACGTCCTCTGACAGTCAATCATCAGTCCAATCTCACTGGTACCATTTCCCATCCTTGAAAACCACAACCAAATGGCAACTCACAACTCATGTTGCCTGTTCCATGATATTGGATTGTTCATAATCCATTCCATCTTAATACCTGCTCATTTAAATGTCTCCTTTATTGTAGATACCAGCTGGTATCTAACTACTCAGTTTGAGTTTGTGGGGTCCTGGGTCATGTGGGGAGCAGGGCCAGCTGTATGCCTCATACAGTGCCTTCAGCAGTGAGGAGGGTCTTGGATAGTGGCAGTGGCAACTGCCGAGGAAGGTGCACAGCAGAGCTACTGGCTGCATTGGGACAGCACAATGGTGGAATAGGGCCTATTAGGACTTCTTATTATTGTTGTTTTGGCAGTGCTGGGAATCAAACCCAGGAATTTGTATGTGCCGTGCAAGTGTTCTTTCACTGAGCTACATTACTAGTCCCACTTAATATCTTCTTTATTAACAATGAGATTGTAGTGATGAGTTATTTTTTAGTGAATCCTGGGAATTTTGCTTTTCTGTATACTGAAACATCTTTTTTTTGCATATGCCTGCCCCCCTTTAAAAAAAAATCTAGACTCTATTAGCTTAAATAAAGACAAACAATATTTATACAAATGCAAAGTTGCTCAAAGATGTTCTCCTACTTTATGGGTTGTCTCTTCATTTGGTAATTGTTTCTTTTACTGTGCAACCATTTTTAATTTGGTGAAATCCCACTTGTCAAGTTTTGCTTTTATTTTCAGAAAATTGGTTGCCTATGTCTATATCTTCAAATGTTTTCACATAGTAGCTCCAGTTCTTTTTTAAAAAATTCAGTTCTTAAAATGTTGTATCCATTTAAAATATTTTTGCCAGTATTGATGCTTAAACTCAAGGCCTATTCACTGTCACTTAGCTTTTCCTTCCCTCTCAAGGTTGGCATTCTATGACTTGAGACACAGCTCCACTTGGAGCTTTTTAGTGGTTAACTGGAGATAAGAATCTTGTGGGCTTTCCTGCCCATGCTAGCTTTGAACCATGATCCTCAGAGCTCAGCTTCCTGAGTAGATAGGATTGCAAGAATGAGCCACTGGCACTCAGCTCATTTTGAATTAGTTTTTGCACAGGGTGAGAGATAGGGGTCTAGATTCTCTGTTTTATATGTGGATACTCAGTTTTTCCAGTACCATTTGTTGAAGGGGCCACCTTTTCTCCAATGTATGGTGGAACACAATAAATGACCTAGAAATAAACCCATACAGCATTAACTATCTGATTTTTTACAAAGGAGCCCAAACCAGTGTTGGTTTTGTTCCTGTGACTCTGACCAAATGGGAGGATCCTCATTATTGGACAGGACTGAGAATTTCTGTTGTACACAAGCTCTCCACTGATAACTCTCTACTAACGAAAAGTAAAGGTGCCTAAGTATTACTTCATTATTGTTTCTTCCCTCTCTGGAGATGGTGTCAACTTTACCACTGGGGAAAATCCTGTTGTTCCTTTAGGTCTTTGATGATATTGCCTCAGAGATAAGGTTACTTCCAGGTGTAGGCAGATGTCTAGGCTCTGTACATTGCTCCCTTGATGTAGTATGTATGGGTGGGCGTCATTATCTGCTGCTGGGAGTAAAAGTCTCAGCTTATACTCGACCTACTCTGGCTGCATGTTAGAGTACTGGGGTACTGAGATGCAATGTAGAGTTGAGTACCAGTGGCTCACACCTATAATCCTATCTACGCAGGAGGCTGAGCTCTGAGGATTATAGTTCAAATCCAGCCTAAGCAGTAAAGTCTGTGAGACTCTTATATCCAATTAACCACCAAAAAGCCGAAAATGGAGCTGTGGCTCAAGTGGTAGAGTGCCAGCCTTGAGCTAAAAAAAAGCTAAGGGATGGCGCCAGGCCCTGAGTTCAATATCCAGTGCTGGCACAGAGAGAGACAGAGGGGGCGGGACGAGAGAGACAGACAAAGAATATAGCCCATGATGGTTAAAGTTCAGGACTCCTCATTTGTCTTTGCTGGTATGGCTGTGAGTATCAATGGGCCTATAAGCATTTTTTCTCTGCTTCAGGTTGTTGTAGAATGGTTATTACCTAAATTTTTTCTGTCTTTCTAGGTTAACCTTTCCTAGTCCAGCTTTGACTAGTGAGAATAATTTCCTCCCTTTGGCAGTAGTAAAGTTTGAACTCAGAGCTTTTGGCTTCCTCGGCAGGTGCTCTATCACTTGCACTGTACTCCTAGCCCTGACAACTGTCTTCTGTTAGGACTCTTTTTTTTTGTCTATGCCTTTTAATTGTTTGTTGGTTTGGTTTTATTTTTGAGTTTTTCAAGTTGATGTCTGGGCCAAGAAGGTGAAGATAGAATACCTGTCATTTCTCCATCATGAAGATCACAACTTGTCCACCTCTTTCCACTTACATTTTTTTCTTAGATTTGTCTTATGTACCGTGTCCAAGATTTTAATTACAATAGCAAGAGCAATAGGGCAAAGTATGTCAAGTCTATCTTCCTTCTTGTATTTTAAATGAACAGAAATACTGCTCTCATTTGCTATCATTTCTGTGTTTCAAAGAAATGAAATAGTATGACCCAAGATGAATCAAAGCAGTGGCAGTTTTAGAAAATCATCACCCTGATTCTAAAGGAGACATCTTTTGGATGTTGAAATCTTGGTAGCAATGGTCACATAGTGTCTACTTATATGATGCCATCAAGATTACTTCTTAGATGCTGCAAAAGGAATGACAGACCCTTGTGAATGTCAGGCCCCATTGCGTGGGTTTGTTTTTGTGACCTGAAGTGCAGAACAATCAGCTTTGCAAATGTTGAGCTTTATTGTCTGGCTTTTGTGTATAGGTAACCATAGTTATTAGAACATCTAATGCTCTTTTTCCAGCTCTTCCCTGGAGTCTCCTCCTGCAATCCATCCTTCAAGATCATGACCCAGTCTCCAAGGGCACAGGCCCCGCCACTACAGCCACATGTCTCCTGTAGCAGATGAGCAGCTTGTTCTTCAAGCACGGCTCTGTAAATATCATTTCTCACAAATGAGCTTCCTATAAAGATTATTAGATGGCAAGGCATTCAAGGTTATTTTTCCTTTCTTTTTCTCCCTCTTCCTTTCTCTCCCCCTTTCCTTCTGTCTGCATGCTGGTACCAGGGCTTGAACTCAAGGCCTCATTCTCTTGCTCAGCTTTTTTGCTCAAAGAAAGCTCTATCATTTGAGCTACACCTCAACTTCCAGCTTTTTTGCTGGCTAAGTGGAGATGAGCTTCTCAGATTTGTCTGCTTAGGCTGGCTTTGAACTGTGATCCTCAGATCTCAATCTCCTGAGTAGCTAGGATTACAGATGTGAGCCACCAGCACCTGTTTGAGGTCATCTTTTCTTATAAGTACTGGAACTTATGATAGATCACCGTTTTTATTAAGAAAGGCCTCCTAATGGATGAAGGATATGCTTTGCCAGTCAGTGAGGTGGGAGGGGCAAGACAATTCATCCCTATCTTGTAGGGGACTGTGCAATCAAGTATATATCAGATGCTCTGCACAGGGCCTGGCAGCATGAAAACCAGTAATAAATGGTAATTCCTCCACTTTGCCACACCCCAGTTCCTACCTCCTAACTCCTTCTCTCCTTTCTATAACCCCATAGGAGTCCTCTTCTACTTTACCACCCATGGATCCCCTTTCATAGGTTTTCATTCATATGCCACCGTTTGCGGCAGTTTCCATGGTAATCACTGTCCTTCTTTGTTGGGAGTTTAATAGTCTCTAAGTGTGTGGACTCTCCTAACCCACATCAGGAGATTTCAGTGATCTTGAGAGTTGTTGAGAAATTGTCAGTTATATGCCATTATATTCAACTCATCCTAATTAGATATAAGAACACATAACATTGTTTGGATGGGAGAATCATTCCACTCTGTCCTGGACTCCCAGTTCCTGGACATATGAAGAATCACTATCTCCCCAGAACATGTGCATGAGGGATTCTCTGACTGGGCTATAGGTGTTGAGATATGTGTCAAGAGGTTCAGCAGATTGGGTAATGGACCCAACCTCATTGAAAGCTTCTGAGTACACCACTGAGGATTTTGCTCTTTCCTCATCCTCCTACCTGTTCCTTAAGGTGATGAGAGCCATAAGCATTCTGCTCTAAGGCAGTTTTTTACTCTATACAGTCTTGGTCCTGACCCTGGAACTAGCTGTTGCCTGCTTTTCTCAGCCACCATTTACCTGCCCTACTACTGGAGGCACTGCAGATAGTACAATGTGTTTCCTAACATCTTGGGATTCCTAGCCTCAAAGAGCTTACAACCAACTAGGAGAAGGTGGATGGACATTAAGTAACTTGGAAAATTGAAGTTGACTTTGGACAAGAGGTTCACAATCTTGCTCTTGCTAGATTCCCAACTTCTTTCTTCCCTCTGTTCATTCTCCTCCATAGTTTGTGTATTGGTGTCTTTTCCCTTCCATATTTGCATGTGCCAACATGAGACAATTTGCAATGTCCCAGTAGTATGAGGTGAGGTGGTAGGTGAGGGACTGTTCCTTGGGAGATGATCACATGGAGCCCTTGGGAAATAAGACAGGAAACATACTGCCTTGGCAGAGCAGCGTAGACTAGCTTTCTCTGGTCCTGCACCATCGGGTACACTTTGGCACCCTCCAACATATTCAGACACAGCTTTTCCTGACCATCTCCTCACCCCATCACTAATCTGTTTTGTCTTCTTTGGCCTTCACCCCTGATCATTTTTAATCTGTCAAAAAAAAGAGAGGGAAAAGTGACAGAATTCCTAAGAACCCTGACCAACCCCCATCTTCTCTTCAAAGGAAGTGTATGAGGTGTGAATGGGTGTCAGGGAGTGCAAGAAAATATATCCCCCACAACAGAGAAGACTCTCTGCTAGGAGAATCAGGGTATATCTTCAAGTGTGAGGATGGAGATGACCTGCTATTGGGGGTATCTGAGAAGTAGTAGGTGATGTACAGATTTCTTAAGCCACTCTGCAATGTCTTTTACCCTATGGCTCCTGGCATGACAATTTCTTTGAACACATACATTCCTGGGTCAAACATTTGCCAAATGAATTTCAGATGAATAATCAATTCTTTTAGTGTAATCATGCCCCCATGCAACATTTGTTTCATGCAGCAATTTCAGCATAGGACATTTTCACATGAAAACATTACTCATTTATGTGAATTCCAATTTAACTGGACTTCTGAATTTATCTGGCCACTCTATCTACCTGGTGCAGGGAAAACTGCTATGAAGGACTGTTTTTGATTTTTGTCTGTGTTTAGGGGCCTGGGTCTGAAAGCAGGAGAAGGCCTTCACCAGTAGGTGGTTCAAGCCATATCTGGTGGTTTGGAATTGGAAAAGTCTGAGAGCCCTTGCAGCTCTGCCAGCCTTAGAATCTCTAGGAACTTTGTAAGGAAGAAATAGGGAAATGACAGAAGGGTAGGACTGAGAACTAGAAGTCTCCAAACAGCATCAACCATTTTTGTAGAGCTAGAGATAGTGGGACATATGCTAATGGTGGGCACACGACTTTCTCATGTGACTGGGAACAGCTAGAGTATTCCACAGTTCACATTGTTATTTATTGATTCTGCTCTTGAAATGGACACCGTTTCCTCATGTTCTCTAGAGCTAACAGAACAACCCAAGGCAGGTTCAGTTTAACTGGGACCTCATTCAGTGTCCCTGTTTATTGTTTATCTTTCCACTCCTATTTTCTCTCTCTCTCTCTCTCTCTCTCTCTGTGTGTGTGTGTGTGTGTGTGTGTGTGTGTGTGTGTGTGTGTGTGTGTATGTATGTGTGTTCATTCTGGGGTTTGAATTTAGGACACGAGTGCAGTCCCTGAGCTTTACTGCTCAAAGATTGGAGATAAGAGTCTCATGGACTTTCCTGTCTGGGCCAGCTTTGAACAGTCATCATCGGATCTCAGCCTCCTGAGTAGTTAGAATTATAGGTGTGAGCTATCAGTGCCTGGCCACCCCTACAACCATCTACATGAGGCCACCATGTCACAGTTCACCAAGTGATCAGTCTTCTGTTATAACTCATTATCATTATTTACAGCAAGGAAACCAAGCCTCAGACATTTTCCCAGTGCCATTGAGGTCAATGATTCATCCACTCTGGCTGTTTTAAAAAACGAAACAAAACAACAGGGGCTAAACTAGGAGAACAGTAAGATCCAGAAGTACCCCCAGAGAGTTTCGATAGCAAGATGGAAGGAGAGGAGGCATAGTCAGAGGGCAAATAAATATATATAATCAGATGGGAGCAACACAGTTCCTCAGAGCCAGGCCTGGAATGAACAAAGACCTCCCTCTTAGAGGGATTCCACAGAGGATGCATGTGGCCACTCAGCCCCAGAGTGCTCTTTTGCTCAGCAGACAGCTCTTCTCTCAGATCTCCACTTGCTACCTGACCCTAGCCCCTTGATTTGTCCTGGAACTCAGTGCATTTGGCCTGCATGACCATCAGTTGAGTTAAGGCAGCTTATCCCTGGCAGGACATGCAGATCCTTTCCCTGCTGGCTTCTCAAAAGTCCTTACCCTGCCCTGAGCACCAACCAACCTTTTTACCCAATGCAATGTTTATAGATTCCAGTGGTAAGCAGATTCTAAGAGAGCCTTTGTGTGTGTGTATGTGTGTGTGTGTGTGTGTGTGTGTGTGTGTGTATACATGCGCATGCATGTTCTTGTCATGCTAGTTTTGGAGCTTGAACTCAGAGCCTGGAAATACCACTTAAGCCACAGCTCCACTTCTGGCTTTTTCTAGTAGTTAATTGGAGATAAGAATCTCACTGGCTTTCCTCCTAAGGCTGGCTTTGAAATGGGATCCTCAGATCTCAGCCTCCTGACAAGCTAAGTATTATAGATATGAGCCACCAGTGCCTGGCTGGGTCTTGTGCTCTGCTTTAAGAGGGGCTGTTTGTCAAATCTAGAATTTTTTGTTTGTTTTTTGCCAGTCCTGGGGCTTGAACTCAGGGCCTGTGCACTGTTCCTGGCTTTTTTTTTTTGGCTCAAGGCTAGCACTCTACCACTTGAGCCACAGTGCCACTTCCAGCTTTGTCTACATATGTGGTGCTGAGGAATCAAACCCAGGGCTTCATGCATATGAGACAAGCACTCTAACACTAAGCCATATTCCTAGGCCCCCAAGTCCAGAATTTTTTGCTCCCCCCTCACTGCTCTAGTTGCTCCTGAGGTAAGTCTGTGGAAAGCCAAGGCTGACAGAACACATTCAAAATAACAGCAACTGGTTTTCCTATTCAACATAGGCCCTGTTTGTCCTAGGACCCACTCCCAAATAATATCAAACAAGTCCATAACCTATTTTACCCACTCTGTGAAAACCACATTCTCCTTGTTTTCATTGTCCAGCAGAGGCCAAAGCAGTCGTCACCAGTGCCTCTTCTCCCCGACCACCTGCATGGCCAGACCTCAGGCCAAATCTTCCCTACCTGCCTGCGCCGTTTCTGTTCTTCACCTGAACCCTGTGTTTATAGACATTGACTTTTGTCTCAAATAGAAGACTGTCAGAAAATTTCCCTAATGAGTCTGGTGCAGTAGTGCATGCCTGTAATCCAAGCACCTGGGGGCTAAGGCAGGAGGATTGAGATTTTAAAGCTAGTCTGGGCTATATAAAAAGACTGACTCAAAAACAAAGCTTCCCTAACAGAAGTATATATCTTTATAAATGTTGAATTACCTCTACCTCAAGCAATGAATAGAAATTGAGATCTAATCTAATAAAAATAGAGATCTGGGCCAGCAAAAGTCCCTCTGAGCCATTCTAGTGACTTAGATCATGATTTACAAGTCTCTGTTTCTGAAAGTTGTGCCCTATTTACATGTGCCACTTTCCCTGCCCAAAATTTGATCTTCACCTCTTCAGTGCCCATAGACTAAGGCCAGACTCCTCATCTTGGAGTCCAGACTTATGGAAAGTGGCTTTGCAGCCATGACCGGACTTGAAACTCCTTCACAGGGCCACATTGCATTCTAGCTAGGCAGCTATGCTGCACCTGCCATCCTTCAGGACTCAGTGGCATGAGGTTGGATTCATGGAAGGCATTCAGACTAGGACAAGGCCAGTCATGTGTCCTCGCTAACACAGCTCCATTCTGGAGGAGAGGCTTCTGAATGTCAGAAAGGAGAGGATCCAAGTGGTGTGTGTGTGTGTGTGTGTGTGTGTGTGTGTGTGTGTGTGTGTGTGTGTGTGTATGTGTGTACATGAACCCATGCACACTAGTCCTGGGGCTTGAACTCAAGGCCTGGGCACTGTACCTGAGCTTTTTTGCTCATGGTTAGTGCCTTAGCACTTGAGCTACACCACTTCCAGATTTTTGCTGAGTAACCTGATATTAGAACCTCATGGACTTTCCTGCGTGGGCCAGCTTCAAACTGAAATCCTCAGATCTCAGACCTCCTGAATACCTAGGATTCCGGGCATCAGCTACTGGTGCCCAGCTGGGCCTTTGTTTTGAAGGAGACAGTATTACCTGCACTGATAATCTGACACTCAACACCCTAGGTACTGTCATCTCCTGCAGAATACCGCTATTGCTCTTCAAAGGTTACTCCTTTATTTTCTGAACCTTAAAACATACATCTATCCCTTTTCTTCTCTGCTCAGAACTTTTACTGATCTCCCATTCCTTGGCCTACAAGGCCCTCTGTGATGTGCGATAGCCAGTGTCTCTGACCTCACCTTTTCTGTTCCTCTCACCCACTTGGCCCATCTTCCAACTGCTCCTGGAAACTGGCCAGGTACAACTTACTTCACATGCTGAGACCTCCCTGCTCTTTTGTCTAGAACAGTCTCAGTTCAAACAGCCATACAACTCGCTTCATCAATCACCTTCCAGCCTGTGCTCAAATGTGATGACACCTTCATAGTTGGTCCCCCTTGACTATCATCGTCAAAGCTGTAACACCTGCTCTTTCTACTGGACATCTCCCCGTTCTGCATTTTGGATCATTCCTAGTCTGCTCCAACTGTTTTCCTTGAGGTGGTTCTCCATTTGAGAGGGGGGTCTCATTATTTAGCCTACGCCTCAAACTCAACATCCTCCTGCCTCAGCCTCCTAAATGCTGGCTGGGATTACAAGTGTCCACTACCACAATTCGGAGAACTAATCTTTCTCATTCACTCTTTCTTTTTTGTGTGTGAGGATGAGGATTGAATCCAAGGCTTTTCACATGAGGGTCAAGGATTCTATCATTGAGCTACACCCTCAGCCCTTTAAACTTTCCTCCTGTAATGTTTATGTATACTTGATAATTAATTTCCATTTTCTATCTTTCTTCACCAGAACATAAACTTCTCTAAAGCAAGACTTTGTTTTAATTTTCTTTACTTTTTAATTTTCTTTACCAGCTGAACAGTGCCCGAAACATACTATGCCCTTAATAATTATGTTGTCTTAAGAAACCCTTCCAGTCTTTCTTTCATGGAAACTCCTAACACATACTTGGCTGGACTTAAAGGCACCTATTCCCACAATTTCACTAGGTACATGCAAATGTGCACACAATTGTGCAGACACACATACATGTACTAGGAACACAAGTACACATGGACTTCTAAAAATTATTAACTTGAGGGAACTTTTTTTTTTTTACCACCTAACTCTATTATACAACTCAAAAATACCCAATAGTTGAATCATACAGTGAACATGTCCCACGTAGATTGTAGAATATTTTGATATAATTAATTTGTCACCTATCTATCCAGCAATACATCCTATTTGCAATCAGAATTAACTGCTGGCATTACTATTAATCATTGAAACATTCAAAATCAAAAAGAGATCAATATTGGTTTACTTTTTTCCATTTAAAATTTTTATTTATTGTCAGAGTGGTGTACAGAGGGGTTACAGTTTCATACCAAAGGCAGTTAGTACATTTATTACCAAACTTGTTACCGCCTCCCTCATTTTTCTCCCACTTTCCCTCCTTCCCAATTCCTTACCCCCAGTTTACTTTCTTTTTACACTAATAAAGTTTGAATTCAAGGCCACATGCTTGTTAGGCTAATACTGTACAGTTTGAACCACACTTCCAGCCCTCCATTTGGCTGGTTGTTTTTGAGATTGAATCTTGAACTCTTCTGCCTTGGCTTGACTTTATTGGAGGTCTTTCTGCTCTTAGCCCCCTGAGTAGGTAGGATTATAGGGATGAGCTTGTAGCCCCAGTTTCATTTACCTTTTGAGGTAAAATTAACTTGCAGTGAAATGCATAAATTATAAGTGTACAGTCATCAGTGTGTGTGTGTGTGTGTGTGTGTGTGTGTGTGTGTGTGTGTGCATCCATGCATACTCACATGCATGTGTAGTAGTCTTAGGGTTTAAACTCAGGGCCTGGGCGCTGTCCTTGAGCTTTTTTGCTTAAGGCTAGTGCTCTATTACTTGAGCCACAGCTCCACTTTTGGCTCTTATTTTGCCAGTCCTGGGGCTTGAACCCTGGGCCTGAGTGTTGTTTCTGAGCTCCTTTTTCTCAAGGCTAGCTACTCTACCACTTAAGTCACAGCTCCACTTCTGGCTTTTCTTGTGATTTATTAGGGATAAGAGTCTCACAGACTTTCCTGCTGAGGCTGGCTTTGAATTGCGGTCCTCAGATCTCAGCCTCCTGAGTAGCTAGGATTACAGGAATAAGCCACTAGCTCCTGGCCACTCACAGATTTTTAATATATGTAACTCAGTGTCTTATCAAAATAGAGAACATCACTGTCTCCCACAGAAAAACTTCAACAAGTCCCTTTTCTACTCAGTCACTCTGATTTTTTTCTGTAGATTGGTATGCCATATTGTAGAAGTTCATGTATGCAGAAAACTACACAATATGTGCCAACATTTATTTACTCATTCAATAACATTTTGTATAGCACCTACTCTATCCCCACAGGCACAATCCTTGCACTGTGAGTAAATGAGTTTTTCTGACTCATTAAAGACCAAAGGTATTATTAGATGGGTGAGTTCTTCAGTTCTCCAGTCCCGTTGTCACTTGAGAGATCACCCACAATGGAGCATCAGAAGTAGAGACACAAGTCCTCTGCCTAGGCCATCTGAGCCTTGGGTTCCTTCCTGCTTACCTTCCTCAACTTTTCAGACTGGCTCTGGAAGCCTCTCAATAGCCCTATCCCCACCCCCTCACTTCCCATGCCAAGGCTTCCTTCATATGTCTCTCTCCAGGTGTGCAAAGGGTGTCTCAATCTCACTGAAGCACAGCTCAAGTGGGTAAAAGTACAAGTGGGTAGGCAGCAGGGAGGACCTGGACAAGCATAGCTGGTTTATGGTCCTGCAGTCATGGGGAGAGGCGTGAAAGGGGGAGGAGACTCGGCAGAGACTGGAGAAGAAAATCCGGAGAGGAATCATCCAGGGCATCTGAGCAGTCAGGCCTGAGCACCTGAACAGCACTTGTCCGGAGCCACTGGTATCCTGGGCATAATGTTCTTGCCTACCAAAAAGGACCTGAAGGCCGCCATGGAGGTCTTTGCTATTTTCCAGTGGGCCCTCAGTGCCCTCATTCTAGGTGAGTCTTTAGGCAATCCAAGAATGATCAGCCATTTTTGCTCTTACCAAGGATTGAAGAATTTTAGATTGGTATGATTTTCTCTTTCAAATGGCAATTGTCTCAAGCAAAGCAGGACAGTCAGTCTCCTTGGCCTGTGGTGTCACCTACCTGAGCATGGCATTCATGGGCATGAGTGCATACATTTGAGTATTGCATGTACAGGAGTGTGAGCATGTGTGTGCATAGGTGTTTTGCTTCAGGTGTGGATTGTCACCTCTCCTGGGTATATACTGGGCATAAAGGGCATGTTAGAGGTTAATAGGGAGTAGGTCATCTGGGGCCACTCAAAGAGAAGGTCCTGGCTATAATTTCAGGAACTCAAGCAGATAATGAACCATGAACTACTACTGTGTGTGTGTGTGTGTGTGTGTGTGTGTGTGTATGTGTGTGTGTGAGAGACAGAGAGATAGAGAGACAGAGAGAGACAGAGACACAGACAGAGAGACAGAGACAGAGACAGAAAGACAGAGACAGACACAGACACAGACACAGGCAGACAAACAGAGACAAAATTGACCTGATAGCAGAGGAGGGTTCTAAGAATTTGTCATCCAGATTTCAATCGTTTACCATTTTTTTTCCTAACAACTGTACTGTAAACATTCTAGTCACTGTGTTTCAGATACTGAAACAAGCTGTCCCTGTGGGAGGGAGGCCTGGAAGAAATTCTTCCCTGTCCAGAGGGGTTCTTGTGAGAACTGGTAGGACTCAAGGGCATGAATTAGGCTTTTTAAGTGGTAGGGTAGGCTCTGGGAACTTGGAGGTGGCCTAGGGGCATGGAAGTGATGCAGAAGATGGGCATTACTTACCTCAACTAACCACCAGCTTAGAGACCTAAGAACAGAGGCTTACAAGGCCTGGGTGGGTACCAGGACTTCGAATACCAAGAAGAGCAGTGTTAAGGAACCTAGAAATGATGGTGACTAGAGCTGGAAGAGGCCAGAGAAGGGAATTGATGTACATTTATTTATATTTTCACATCTTCCTTACTTTGTAAAATGGCCTAATTTTCACATCTGTTATCACCTTACCCTATATCAACTTTACCAGGAAAAGCTATTATTATGCATAATCAATATTCAAATAGAGACACATATTGGTAGCACTCATCTAATTAATTAGCCCACATTTATTGCCCACTGCCCTCATTTCAAGCCAGATACTATTCTTAGCACCATAGGTGGCTAATAATCTCCGTTGTGTAGATAACGAAGCACAAGTACATGCAGTACATGTAGTCTGTCCATGCAGTACATGTGGTGTGTCCAACATTGCCCTACTAGGAGTTGGAGGAGAAAGACTGCGTGCTGAGTTCTTAGAGTCTCAGTCCTGTGTATGTGTGTCTTTCTTTGTTCACTCCATTGCTTACTGTAGAGCCTGCAGTGTACACCAGGATAGAAAGGAAGGAGGAAGCTTGGCCTCTGGATCTGTGAAAGCTTCTAACTGAACAGAATGAAAAGAGCCAGCTCAAAATGGCCTCCTGCTGAAGACAAGGTCCCATCTGAGCCTGTGAGCCCCCCACCCCCCCATGTGGTCCAGGCCAGCATGTCCTCAGCCAAGTACTGACTCTTCACCTGGCTCAGGACAATTCTTCACTGTCATCCATCAGAGGAGAAAGCTAAGGTGAAGGTGCCAGGAGAAATGATAGAGAGAGCAGGTTCCATCAGGGCTGGGCTTCTTTCACATGGGCAGCAAGGCACTTTAGACTTGTCCAGGGTTCTCAGATCCCTGAGTTTTTTTTTCTTCAAATTTTTATTATCAAACTGATGTACAGAGAGGTTACAGTTTCATACGTTAGGCAATGGATACATTTCTTGTACTGTTTGTTACCTTGTCCCTCATACCCCCTGCCCTCCTCCCCCTTTCCCTTTCCCCCCTGAGGTAGAACCCTGAGTTTTAACAGCCTTGTGGCCCCTGCCACTCAGTTCTTGCAGGGAGATGCAACCTGATTAGAGGCTTCAGGACATGTACTTCCGTCGCACAGGTTGTATGTTGCAGATCTGAAGTGCCTGGGACCAGAAATGTTTCATATTTTAGATTTCCTTTTTCTTTCCTTCCTTCTTTTTTTGGTGGGGATTAGAATATTTGCATATACATAATGAAATACCCTGGGGGTTGAGCCCAAGTCTAAATATAAACGTCATTTCTTTCCATCTATACCTTAGACACCCAGTCAGAGATAATTTTCTACAACATTGTCAGGGTACTGTGCCTGTCACATGACGTCAGGTGAAGACTTTTCTACGTGTAGTGTTATATCACCACTCAAAAAGTTTAGGATTTTGAGACCTTTTGGGGTTGTGACTATGGATTTCTTTTGGATTGGTCAACCTATATTTTCTCTCTCAGGGTGTCATCCTGTTCCCAGATATGGTTTATTACTGTTTTTCTTGCCCATCATTGCAATTGTGTTCCCCAAGGCCTAACAGCTGACACCACATTGTGGGAGAAGGAGGACTATTTGTTGAAGGCCATCCTTGGCCAGGCCCCATTAAGGGGGATGGAGCCTTTAGATGGCATCTCTTCTCCCTCAGTCTAATCCTCTGCCTCACTCCTCAGAGGTAACCACTGATAACAGAATTTTTGGTGTGCTTATAGCCAGAAATGATGGAGATTTTATCTGCATGTAGCACACACATAAATGCACACATGAAATATATACACATATGCATATGTGTACATGTAAACATATATGGATATGCATATATACATATATATTCACATAATATAGGTAGCCATATTATATGGTTGTTGAAAGTACAATCCCTGGAGCCAGACTGCCTGTGTTCAAACTCCAGTTCTACATGTTATTTATTTTCTCTGAGTTTTGTTTTCTTCATCTGTAAAATGGGGTATATACTGGGGCAGCAAACAAACCCTAAAATCTCAGTGACTTTTCAGCAAGTATTATTTCTTTTTCATGTTCAATCTGAACAGGTTGGTGGAAGTCTGCTTGCTGTGGACATTCGTGTTCATTCAGAATAATGGAGGTGCCAGCATGCTGTGATACTGCACATTGTGGCTTCAGGGGTTTCCACAGCATAGGAAGAAAGTGCATAGAGAACTCACATGTGGTCCTTATTACCTCCAACGGGAAAGGATGGACAGACAAAATGAGCCATAGTCTTACTTTCCTCTCCCTTGATTATGAATGAGGTTGAGGGTAATATAAATATCAATACTCTGTTAATACATGACTCATTTAGAAGTTTTTGGCTACTAGCTATGTATTAGCTATCACAAATTCATCACCATAATTGCCACACACATGTCAGTCTCTCAATATATATGAACAGATCAGGGATCTGTAAGTCCCCTTACTCTTTATTTCCTTGAGGGCAGGACTGTGGGAGCCCAGCATCTTCCTGTGGCCATCCATTCTTGTGCACAGCGATCACTTCCAGTGCCCTGGGAGGCAACTTGGATGAAAAATTTGAGATGTTCCCTCTTGGGGATATGCACATTCCCCAAGAGTATCTCCTCACATTTGTACTCCAAGGGCCTTGTTAATGTCTTCCTAGTCTTGGCCCTCCTCACTTTCTCATTTTTCTTCTTCATTGGATCCCCCTTTCTCCCCTCTACTCTGTATCCTTCCTTCCTTCCTTCCTTCCTTCCTTCCTTCCTTCCTTCCTTCCTTCCTTCCTTCCTTCCTTCCCTTTCTTTCTTTCTTTCTTTCTTTCTTTCTTTCTTTCTTTCTTTCTTTCTTTCTTTCTTTCTTTCTTTCTTTCTTTCTTTCTTTCTTTCTTTCTTCTTCTTTCTTTCTCTCTTTCTTTCTTTCTTTCATTCTTTCTCCCCTCCCTCCCTCCCTCCCTCCCTCCCTCCCTCCCTCCATCCCTCCCTCCCTCCCTTCCTTCTTTCTCTTCCCTTCCTTCTTTCTTTTGCCATATTTATTTTTATTGCTTATTTATTTAAATTTATTTATCTTTAAAGAGTTGTTCAAGGGGGGCTGGGAATATGGCCTAGTGGCAAGAGTGCTTGCCTCATATACATGAAGCTCTAGGTTCGATTCCTCAGCACCACATATATAGAAAACGCCGGAAGTGGTGCTGTGGCTCAAGTTGGCAGAGTGCCCCAGGACTGGAAAAAAAAGAGTTGTTCAAGGGGATTTCAATTCAACATGTCAATTTTTATTACAATGCATCTTGATCAATTTCACCACTTCTTTCTTTTCTTTCTTCTTTCTCCCTCCCTCCCTCCTTCCCTCCCTCCCTTCTTTTCTTCCTGTAGTGGTACTGGGGTTTGAATTCAGGGTCTGGTGCTTACTAATCAGGGTCTCCACCACTGGAACCATACCCCAGCCCTATTTGCTTTCAGTTAATTTTCAGATAGAGTCTTGTGTTTTTGCCTAGAGCCAGCCTCACACTGTTCTACCTAGTCCCCCATGTAGTTAGTATCACAGGCTTATACCACCACGCCCAGCTTACTAATTGAGATGGGTCTGTGGGTCTTTTGCCCAGGCAGGCTTTGAACTGAGATCCACCTTACCTGTGCCTCTTCAGTAGTTGGGATTATAGGCTAAGCCACCATTCCTAGCCTTACCTTCTTCTTTCTTGGTTTAGACCTCATTTTGGTGAAACATTTTCTCATAGTTTTATGAAAAAGAGACATGGGAGGCAAAGTATCTGAGACTGTATGTCTGAAGTTGTTTGCTATTTTCATTCTTGATTATTACTTGGCTATATATAAAATATCTTAGCCATGTCTCATGTAAGCACATATGTTCTTTGAATTACTGTAGGGTTGTGTCTGGATAAACTTATCATAACTTGAAAATATTGTGAATGAAATAAATGCAGTTACCCAGGCACAGTAGCTCAAGCTTGTAATCTTAGCTAGTTAGGAGGTGGACATCAGGGGATTTCAGTTCAAGGCCAGTCAAAGTATAAAGTTTCAACTGACTAGGCACAGGGGCACAGCAACACAGAGAAACATAGTAGGAGGATCACAGTCCAGGCCCAGACATAAAGAAAGACTTTACCTGGAAAATAACAAATGAAGAAAAGGACTGGAGGCATGGTTCAAATGATACAGCATTTATTTAGCAAGTGTTACAGTCTAAGTTTCCATCACCCAGATAGAAATTAAAAGCACTATATGCATCTAACTTTTTGAATATCATAGCTTAGCAACACAGTGCACTGCAGAATATTGGTTGTTTAATCTTCATGATCTTATGGCTGGCTGGAAGCTTTGGCTCGATGCTGCTGCTCTGCATAAGAAAGAATTGTGCCAGTCCTAATTTTAAACTTGGGTCTCACTCCTGCCTTTTCTGACACCTGATCCCAAATTCCAAATCTTTTGTAGATTCTCCCACGAAGCTAGCTTGCTTCTTGGCTTCACCATTGCAGGCAACTAGATTTCATTTTTATTTGTTCTAAGTCAGTTACCTCGTCTTCCATCCACCTTACACTATGCAAATATTTTGCTGATACCTCTCACCAACTGTTGGCACCTCTCTAATTCTCCTTCTCCATGTAGATCTATATTTTAAAGATCATTTTAGTAATTTTCATGGGACTCCAGGAAGAAGTCAAGACAAAAACATATCAATCTGATATGCTCAATTCATAGGATTTTTTGGTCTTTTCTAACCTTTATTTGACCCAGTTTCCTACATCATCTTATAGCTGCTCTAAGAACACAGTCCAGTAATAATTCCAAGTGAGCATAGCTGCTTGTGACATCTCTAGAACGTCTTCTCTATAGCTCTAACCCACATATTATTGGAGTTGAACATGGCCCAGTACCTTCTATAAGTCCACTTTGCATTTTCCTCTTTGTTTTTTGCCATTATGTGTGCTCCCAACCTGGCTGAAGGTGGCTGTTCACTTCCCCTGGTATTCCTCCACTAATGTAGGAAGGAAAGCATAAGGTGCAGAGGGCAATCTTTTCCAGGATTTCTAACTCTGGTGCCCAGCAGTGGCTCCCTGCCATTAACCACACTGTGGACATAGCCCAGCCCAGTGCTGGTGCAGGTCCCGGTAAGGAGAGAGTTTGCTGTGTGAAGCATAGTCCTCTAGATCTGAATCAGGTTCCCAAGGCCAGAGAGGAGGGGGACTTAGAGGAGTTGAGCATGTGGGCCAGGTGCTAGGCTGAGGAAGTGCGAGTGGACCTGAGTGCATGTGTGTGCTATTGGGATTAGCAGAACTCAGGAGGGAGGGTGTGAGGGACTGTTCACATTTCATTAACCCCAGGCTGGGTTTCCTCCAGGGCTCATTGTGATCTTTGGCAACATCTACCTGGTGCTATTCACACCCTACTGGCCTGTCACTGTGCTCATTCTCACCTGGCTCGCTTTTGATTGGAAGACCCCTGAGAGAGGTAAGAGCCCTGCTGGGCTGTGTTACCACATGCCACCTGTTCTTCCTTCTTCTCTCTGAATCCTGAGAGGCCCTCACCAATTTCCAAGCAACTCTCCAACCTGTCTCTCCCTGGGGCAGAGAAGCATAGGGAAAGGGTTCAATTGACAAAGGTCCCCAATTAGTAATTAGAGGGACAGCTAAGGAAGCAGAAGCAAAAGGGCCCTGGAAGTCCCAAAAGACCTAGAAAGGAAAGATTTTGGCTACATTTTCTCTGCTTTTAGGGGGCCGCCGGTCCAGTTGGGTGAGGCGATGGAACTTGTGGCGAAACTACTGCAATTACTTCCCCATCAAGGTGAGTTCTCGAGTTCCAGGCACACCTGGGCCAGCCCCTTTTCTGGTATCGGCAACTGATTGGGATAGGGGATTGAAGGCACACCATAGCAGGGCCTGTGTGAGTGATGGCCCCTAGTGTTGTGCATTCATTGTCCAACTCACATGGCCAGACCTCACAGGCCTTCCCCTTTCAGGTTTCTGGCTAAGAGTCCTCTTTCTTGGTGACCTCCCTCCTGACTGCTTTCCTCTACAGATATTGAAGACTCATGAACTTTCCCCTAGCCACAACTACATCCTTGCCTGCCACCCTCATGGGCTCATGGCCCATGCATGCTTTGGTCACTTTGCCACTGAAACCTCAGGCTTCTCCAAGGTCTTTCCTGGCATCACCCCTTATGTTCTCACGTTGGGAGCATTTTTCTGGCTGCCTTTCCTTAGAGACTATATAATGGCTACAGGTGAGTTGGCTTTTAGGGTATAAAGTTGGGGAGGGGTGAGAGTAAGGCCCATCCCGTGATCTTCTTTGATCCTAAACAGCTAGACTGGAGGGGAGTGTGCCTTGCTCTCCCTGCTCCTCTGAAGGAAGGAGGTTGGGCAGTGGCCAATGACCTCTTGGCTTTTCTCTGCCCACCAGGGGTCTGCTCTGTGAGCAAATCTTCCATGGACTTTCTGCTTACCCATAAGGGCACAGGCAACATGCTTATTGTGGTAGTTGGTGGCCTGGCTGAGTGCAGATACAGTTTTCCAGGCTGTTTTACCTTGGTATTGAAGAAACGGTGTGGCTTTGTGCGCATGGCTCTTCAACATGGGTAAGGTCAACTGTGGTCCAGAGGTAGGAGTAATGTGTGTGGAGTGGGGGGTGGGGGGTGGGGGGTGGGGAGGGAGGGATTGAGCCCAGTAAGGAAGAAAGAATGGATCTTTCGGAAGTGGTATCTAAAGATGGATCAAGAATTATACAACCCATTGTTATTGTGGAGCCATCATACGCATATACAAATTTTATTTGTCAAGTAAAAATAAAGAAAAGGAAAAAAGGGTAAGTAGCATTTGGGCCAGGTACTATAGGCATCTTTCTATGAAGTAAGGGTAGAGGTCTAGCTCTGAGCCTGTTATTCTTCACACTAGTCTTTCAACAAGGCTAGTCCCTCTACAAAAGGGCACTTGGCTGCACCCCAACTCAGAGAGCCAAACTTAGCATGTGCGGTAAAGGGAAGGAAGCCAAATGAAGTAGCCCTTAGGCCTTATCTTACAGTGATTCAGACCTGGGTGTTCTCAGGAGTGGCTGGGCTGCTGATTTACTTCTACAAGCAGACTGGCCTAGGCCATAAGATCCCTGTATTGTACAGACTTCAACATAGCTAGACTGGGAGGCTAGAGAGCCTGTGTGCAGACTCTGTGACATATCTGTTGTTCAGTCAGGGCTACTATCTTTCTGGGAATCAAAAGATCATGCTTGGGCTGGGAATATGGCCTAGTGGCAAGAGCGCTTGCCTCATATACACGAAGCCCTGGGTTCGATTCCCCAGCACTACATATATAGAAAACGGCCAGAAGTGATGCTGTGGCTCAAGTGGCAGAGTGCTAGCCTTTAGCACAAAGAAACCAGGGACAGTGCTCACGCCCTGAGTCCAAGCCCCAGGACTGGCAGAAAAAAAAAAAAGATCATGCTTTTCCTCTGCAGGGTGGCTCTAATTCCTGCTTATGCCTTTGGAGAGACAAACCTCTACAAGCAGCACATTTTCACTCCTGGGGGCTGGATGAGTCGCTTCCAGGATTGGTTCCGGAGCATATTACACATCTACCCTTGTTTTTTCTATGGGCGTGGCTTCACCAAGAACTCCTGGGGCTTACTGCCATTTGCTTTGCCTGTAACCACTGTTGGTGAGTTGCCCTTCTGGAAGTCTCGGGCTAGGATCTAGGATTCAGTTCTGATGCTAACCCTCAGCCCTGGTTGTTCTCAGAGGCAGAGTGGAAGCTGGGTAGGATAAGTGGCAGGGTGGTGGGGAGGATGAGGGTTGGGGAAAGCTGCGCTTGAAGCCTGGAACCCATTATGGGGAATAAGCTGTTCTGATACTTCTCTCTTTATTTTTCTGTCCCCTAACAGTTGGGAAACCTCTACCACTGCCCAAGATTGAGAACCCGAGCCAGGAGATGGTGCATAAATACCACCAGCTCTATATAGAGGCTCTACGCAAACTGTTCGATGAGCACAAGACCAAGTATGGCATCTCAGAGACCCAGGAACTGGAGTTGGTTTGATGGACATCCCCAGCATCCTCACACCCTGAGAAGGTGTGAAGTCAGTAAAAACAGAACAAGTCATTTCTGGGACTCTGTCTCCTGATTTGACCAGTACTCATTGGGACAGCGCAGTCCATTTTGTTTTGCATACCCATTTTTCCACTTCTCTTGCTTTCTCCTTCTAGCTCTTTCCCTTGTCCTTGGGGTTAGGGGATCACAGTATCAAGAGGCAGGGAAGGACTCTAGGGCAGAGATGCACTGGGCACTCCACCCCAGCACTGAGGAAAACAATAGACAGAAGAGTCCATCTTCTGATAGTGTGTCGGTCTCAGTCTATTTGGAGGTTCTGGGATCCCTATGCATGTCTGTCATTCTCTAGCCCCTTCCTAGCATCAAAAATTGGAAGGATTGGTTGTCTTGAGAACCAATGAGTTTTTAGTTCAGGCTCTACCACTCTAAGCCATGTGACATTAGGTGCAATTAGTTACTTCTGAGCTTGTTCCTCACCTGCAACATGGGACTAATAATTCCTCCATTGCTTACCTCCAAGGCTGTTGGGAAGATCAAATGACTTTAAGCTGAAGAACAACACTAAACTATTCTCCTCTAACCACGGAATATATTTCCTGCTCTTGAGAAAATAATGAGCTAGAATTCATGGCATCTCAATTTTTTGTATTCTGGTCCTGGGTCTTAAATTCAAGGCCTGAGTACCATTCCTGAGCTAATTTGCTCAAAGGTAGCAGTCTACAATTTGAGCCACAGCTCTACTTCCAGCTGTTTTTGAGTAGTTTATTGGACATAAGAGTCTCATGGACATTCTTGTCTGGGCTGGCTCTGCACTGTGATTCTCAGATCTCAGTCTTCTGAGTAGACAGGATCACAGGCATGAGCCAACATCAGGTAATCTGGCATCTCAACTTTTTTTAAAGATGTGTAGGATCTTGGGTTGGAAGTTTAATTAAATAATTATTAGCCATGTCCCCTGGTGCCCCTTAATCTGTGCTTACTTTCCATCTCATAGAACTTAATAGAATGGGTCAGTGGGTCAACCTCAGGCCCTGTCTTACCCCCAGTACCTGCCTGGCCCCATAATTTTTTCCTTTGAGACTCATATGAGATGCTTGCCTTCTATTTGTCATAAAGAATTCTCTGAGTGGCAAGTTTCTCAGTCTTGGCCCAATGGTTGTTGCAATGAGTGATTACCCAATTGGCCTTTAGGCACCTTGTTTTATCACTGTTAGGTGGGTGCCATTTGGCCCAATCATTTATTGTGCTGAGTTTGCCAATTTCATCCAGAACATCTTACATACCTAGTATACAGCATGATATGTCACCTCTACCCAGGTGATGTTTTGTACACACTATGGCAAAGACAGGCTCCTACTTTGCTGTTATCTCCGTGGCGTCTTGTGACAGAAATTACATTTTTCCTAGACTCAAGGTGGTTAATTGAAGGGAGGGATTCTGGGGATCGAATATAGAACTTTGTGTATACCACTGTGCCACTGAAATACATAACAAGGGATTTCCAAACTCTCCAGTATTCCTGTGCCTCAACTCCTTAAACAAACAGATAAACAAAACCAACTTTTCCAGGCAGCCAGAAGAGCAGCCTGGGTTCCAATCTCCAGCCCAGGTGTACTTGGCTATTGCACATTTGTCTAGGGCTAGTCTGTGAACATTGGTTAAATGCCCCATTCTTCCCTTATACAATGGAGACAAAGGTTGTGGGGCCTGTGCTAAGTGCCCAAAACTCTCTTGAGCCACGTTTTTCTGAGCCATTATCTGGCCTTCCTTTGGTCCTCTTCCTCAACACAGCCTCCACAGGACTTCTCAGCCAAAAAGCATGGGGCCAAGTGGAGGAAGTAGTATGGCAAAATGGAAAGTTTTCTTGGGGGAAGCAGTCCAGGATGATACATTTATTGGTTGAGTAGCCTTGGGTGAGCTACTTAGTATCTTTGAGCATTGGTCTCATCTGCAAAAATGAGCTGATCTCCTAGTGAGTTCCTGAATCCTGGATCCTCCCCAACCCTAAGCTTTTACTTATTTTATTTTATTTTTTGGCCAGTCCTGGGCCTTGGACTCAGGGCCTGAGCACTGTCCCTGGCTTCTTCCCGCTCAAGGCTAGCACTCTGCACCTGAGCCACAGTGCCGCTTCTGGCCGTTTTCTGTATATGTGGTGCTGGGGAATCGAACCTAGGGCCTCGTGTATCCGAGGCCGGCACTCTTGCCACTAGGCTATATCCCCAGCCCCAACCCTAAGCTTTTAAAGCCAGGCCTGAAGTCACTGTTACAGATGCAACAGTCTCATGCTGAGGACAACCCATGCTTTGTGTCCCTAACCCAGGTCAACATACTTTTGGTGGGACACCTAAACTCCTGGGTTTATGCTTCCAGAAGATCTAAGGCTATGTGAATGGAGGCATGTGATCTGAGTTGGAGACCATGTAGGATGTCCTGAAAGGAAGTTTAGACCATCTTCCATTACACCCTCTGAAATGGGTGCCTTGGTCCTTCCCTTAGTTTATGTGTGATGTCATCTTCAAGGAAGTATCTAGCATGTAGGAAGTGCTGAAGCCTGTTTCAAGAACGGGGGAGGGAGGCAGGGAAGCACTTTATTTGCAAAGAATAAACCATTAATTTATACAAACTTACATCCCAGTTATATACATTATATATAGTTTATATACACAGCATCTCACACTGGATGCTGACCCCCAAAAGCAGCAATGGGCCTGCTCCAGGCCATTCTCCCAACAAAGCCCTTCCCCAACCCAGCTGGAAACTATTGGAATAAAGAAATGATATGTCCCATCCCCGCCTGGAGAGCCCTGACATGGATCAAAAGAACAAAATCAGGTTCCTGCTTGGTGTTAGAAGATATGTTACTAAAGATGGGTTTTGCAGCCACCAGAGTGGCCTAAAGACTGTAAGGACTGCCTGGATCAGTGACAGTCTAGAGCCTTCCAATCAGTCCAGGGGTAGGAACTGGGCAAATGCCTTGGGGGAAGCAGAGTTCTAATGAAGGCTGCAGCTACTATCCCTGCCTGGCCAGGCTCCTGAAGGGGGAAGAGCAATTCCAGCCTTGAGTCTGTGGGTGGATGGACAAAGCAGGGGTGGGGGGCACCTCTGTGGCACAGGGACTGTTCTACCTCTCTGTTCTGCATCGTCTAGAAGTAGGAGCTTGTTTATTTGAGTAGGCCACCTTTCCTCTCTGGATGTCACATGAGTAACACAGGGTGGAATGTAGGTTGGGCTATATTCTCTCTAAGGACCTTTTTAGCCTGAAATTTCTCAAAAACTCTTTGAATCCACCAGACCTAACATAAAACACAAGCATTCACACATGGATCAAAGTCTTCATTAACCTCCAGGTTTCCTATACTTTTCCTGTTAAGTAAGAGATTTGGCTCAGGATGGATGAAGGAAGAACAAGGCAAATACAGTACTACATGTTTCCAGGGAACCAGTAACAGAGCAGCTTCCAGAATCTGCCTTTTGTGCCAGCTTGACTGCTGAAGCCCTAAGCAGATGACAGAGGCTCCTGCCATGCAATTCTCCTTTAAATCTTTGTCATCTGCACAAATTCACTTGCCCCATTCTCTACGCTTATGCTAGCTTTGGCCTCCTGATAAATTCACAGCAGCAAACTTCCAAACGAATTTTCTGTCTACATTCTCTTATCCACTCAAACTACCTTACCACGTCTCCAATGACTATACCACAACAGGCTCCCCATTGCCTATTGCTTCCTTTCCATCCCTCTGCCTTTAGGACAATTTATGAGGATTCTGAGTGAAGGCGGGATCCAGTGCAAGATCTGTGTCCTCTCCAAGCCTCTAAAGGGATATCTGCAGGATGCATGAGAGGCAAGTAAGACATTCAGGGTCAGAATTAACAGATTTTCCTCCTCTCTCCTCACCACCCACCTGGCTTTAGAACTGGTCCTCTCTGGCCTTGCCTCCATCCCCAAGAGACCTTGGCAATTGTCAATGTCTCTGTTCTGTGGACAGTTACAGTTCGTAGCTGTGGGAAGTGGGCCAGTTTCTGGGAATTGTGTCTAGGGTAATGAAAGGAGGACCTTGTCCACACCTGGTGGCTGCTTGTTTCATCCAATGGTTGAAAGAACACAAAGATGACCAATTCTGTGGCTCTCAGAGGCCTGTTGCTTGGAGAGTGCCAAGATGTTTCCTGTGAACACAAGAGCTCTAGGGCTGAGGGCTGTTACCCAACAAAATATCTGACTTGTTTGCCACAGAACCCCTGGCAGCCAAGAGAAAAACCATTCCCATCAACAGATAAAAATGGGTATTGCTGTTTTTCCCTAGCACCCTCAAGGATGTCAGTTTCATATGATCACTTTCATTCATTCACTCTAGATCCTAAATTCTCCACAGTGCTATGGCATAAGAGAATAACCTGGGACTCTGATCTGGCTAAAGCCCCAGCTGTATGATTTAGTCAAAGCAGCTCAACGCTCTGAGCCTCTTCTAAACAATGGCATTTGAAATATTCTCTGCCCTGCTCTCTTCAAAGGAAATAATACAAGAGGAAATAACCTTCCAAACATTGAAAGGTTCAGCCTGTTCCAGCTATAATTATAGTCTGTCCAAGGCTATTTCTGTGTTGCGGCCAGACCCTTGCCTAAAGCTTGCCTTACTTTAGGTTGCAAGGCTGTCATTAGAATCAGACAATGGAGGCCTGCCTCACTACCTCTTTCCCCTTGAAGGGCCCAGCAATGTAGCTGCTCAAGTAAAAGAAGGCAGAGCTGAGAAATAGGTACTTGTTCTTGATGGATTTCAGCTACCTGTGAGGCAATCCAGTCTTCATCTCCTCCAAAAGAAACATGCGTCAGGAGCAACAGGTATGGATGGCATGAGTTTGACTCTCCTAGCTATGAGCTGCATCTAGCAGCATCCCGAAGCTCAGGCTAGGCCCAGGTAATTAGCAACAGGACCACTGAATAGTCCTAGTATACCATCTTCTAGAACCTTTGTGTTGGAGAGATGTACATTTGGACCTGAACTGGGGTAGGGGGTAGATCCCTGCTCAGTGTTTAGATGCTAGCCTTTCCCAAGTTTGGCTTTAGGGGAATAGCATGGGCCTCTCCGGTGATGGTGACTATACTCTGTGCAGCTTTCTGAAATAAGACTGAATCATCAGGCCACCAGTAGTTGTCCTTGTAGCTAGAGCCTGGCCTAAGAATTACTTGGGTTGCAGTAAACTCAGATAAATTTCCCCTGCTTTCCCGACCTCTTGCCTTTGCCAGGCCAGGCAAGAAAGCTCTGCTCTGCTGATGCCTCAAAGAGCCCAGGATTTGGGAATTTAGAAGGGTATTGTGGCAGTTGTCTGTTGAGAGTCACAAATATGAGAATGCAAAGGGACTTGATGTGTTGGGGGGAAGGGGTGGTCATCCAGTTCAACCCCTTGCTCTCACACACAATTCAATTAGACTTAGATGAATAATACTTGTATTGCTTAATAAATGGAATTTTCCTCTTAGTGCCCAGGTAAGCTAAAGAATATCCAGACTCACATGAGCACAGGTTCCAGGTCAGGCACCTGTCTCAGACAGAGGTAGACTCTGTGGAGGAAGAAGACAGGAGCTCTAGTCAGGCTGGGGAGGTTGGTAACTGGGAAGGGACGCCAGGCAGTTTTTTTTTTTTTTTTTTTGAGCATAGAGCACAGCTGTAAACAAAGTGAGAGACATGTGGCCCCAAGATGGATTCAGGTTCTTCTACAGGCAGAGTTATTCCAAGGCAGAGTAAAGCTCCTGTCTCTGGAGCCCAGCATACTGATAATGACTACATGGCTCTCAGCCTGGGAAAAGCTCTTTGAATCTCCTGCAAGTTACCAGGCAGAACAGCAAGACTGCTTCCGTTGTCAAGGGTGAGCATATTGGCAGGTTTCTCACCCCAGTCTTGGCTACAAGCATCTACATTATTCGTCCCTGGCTCTCTTTAGGCTGTAACCTAATGTTACTCCCTTCACCTCTAGCCCCAGCCAAGAGAGAAGCAGCAGCCTCCTTGGGATCAGATGGTCACTTCCAGCATCTGGAGTGCACCTTTGCTTTCTCTAGCCTGCTGCCCTGGGTCCTCATTTTAGTGCAACAATCTTAAGTCTCACAAGAGGGATGTTGCAATTGAAGAATCATGCCATCAGCCAGTCAACATGGAGCCTAAGAAGATTCTGCTTCTTGGAAATCCTGGGGCTCCATCAACTGGCCTGTTAAGTCAGGGTCATTCTAGAAAGTCAAGCAGGCCTCGTCATCCTGGAGTCACCTTGGGAATAAATAGCACTGGGGTGGGGGTGGGGGTGAATTTCCTCTCTGTGGCTGCAATGCCAATATACCTCAATCCACAGCAGCACTCAGAGGTTCTGGGAGTCCAGGCTCCCAAACCTAGGGCAGGGGCATATGGGCAGGGGCAAAGTGGGGAAAATCTAGGATGCAGGGGCTTCGCCCAGCCTGATGGCCCCAAAGAAAGTGGTGTGCTTGCTCATATTGATAGAGATGTCAGCATGCACCATCTTCACGGCAATCTTTTGGCGTGCCTTGAGGAGGCAAACACCTGCTGTATAGCAAGTGTTGTAGTTGGTCTTGCCTGTCTCGATGCTGCGCGTGCACTGGAGGAAGGGCTTCTCATCCACCACCACCTCATAGCTGGCAAAGTCAGTGAAGTTGATGTAGTACACCTGAGTGAGAGGCAACGAGAAGGGATTGGGGAAGAGAGGAAAGAGAGGGTGGGGCCCTCCCCTGGTGAGCAGACAGAATCTTCTTAGATGAGCTGCCAGTGTACCCTATGCAAGGGGCAGGTGACAGGCTTATGCCCTGTCCTTTCCCTGCACTATGGGTCTCACATGGCTGAGCAGACCGCCTGTGTCACAATAGTATACCTGTCACGAGTTGTGAGGGTGAAATCTGCCCCCTATTTGCCACCTCACCAGCCCCTCACTCCCACCTGGTATGAAGCACAGCTTAGGTGCTCAATCAATGCTCCATACATTAACTTTCCACTTCCTGCCTGGGATGATTATATGTAACTAAACTTAGAAGTCACTGATCCCCCTAGGAAGGACACAGTAACAGCCTTCCATCTCTGCAGCAGGTGAACAAAAGCCCCTCAGCTTATAGCTCACCCTCAGTGTGGCCAAATTCTTCACCCTGATTCCTAGTGCTGACTGAGGAAACAGATCCAGAGAGATGGAGAGCTAGCCACCACAAAGGAGATAATGGAGTGGGAAGTGTAAACCCCAGGCCCCTAACTTTAGCCTGTGGCTAGAAGAAAGCACAAACCTCTGCTCAGTGGCCTGGTGTCATGGAGATTTTCTTAGTATGTATGGGTCACTCTTAATTTTCTCCTAGGTCCAGTAGAGAAGTTTTCCATCTTTCATTACCTACTTGGCCATCACACCCTACCCCACACTTTGATTCTCCATCATCACCAAATGATGCTTAGTTAATAGGGCATTGGAATTAAACTCACATGCCTTAAATGGGTTGAAACCTTCATGTGACACATTAAGTGACTTTATAAGGATTACTTCCACAGGCTATTTTTTTTTGTGCTGGTACTGGAACTTTAACTTGGGGCCTGGGTGCTGTTCCTGAGCTTTTCTGCATGAGGCTAATGCTCTACCACTTTGAGTCATAGCACCACTTCTGGTTTTCTGGTGGTTTATTGGAGGTAAGAGTTTCATGGGAATTTCCAGCCATGGTTGGCTTTGAACTGGGATTCTCAGATCTCAGCCTCCTGAGTAGCTAGAGTTACAGGCATGAGCCACCAGTGCATGGTTATACATGCCCTTTTGATGGAAGCTGTAGGGTCAGGACCAAGGTACACTCTAGCAAATGTTTGTTAACCCACCTTCTCGGTCCACTTTCCTGTGAGATCCATCTGTTGCCTCCATAGTCGTCCTGTCCATCTACCTGGTTGCTGCCCTCCACCCCTGAAGCCTCAATATTAAGGCTCATCTATGGCTAGCTCTAGGGAGACACTCTCCGCAGTGGAAGCAAACAATTGGAGGGTGTAAATAGATGAGTACTGGCAGACCTGGGGGAAGTGGGCCCAGGGTAGGATAAGGACAAAAAGCAGAGGGACAAAGGCCTGGGAGAATGACAGCAGGAAGGAGGCAAGAATAACAGAAACAGAGAGACAAATGGGAGAAAGAGGAAGGAAAGACAGTCAGAAATCATTTTGAGGTGGAGAGAAAGTCTGCAGGAGCACTATTCATTATAATGCCCAAGCTAGCAGTGCTTTGGGGAATGGTTTTCAGCTTGGGAACTGACTTTCAAAAACTTTTGCTGACACGGAGTTCAAGTTTGGCTGTAGAGCCAAGCAATTTAGAGGGAAAACAGGGCCTGAGGCTCTGCAGAAGGGAATCAGACAGCAGGGAGTGGGAAGGGCCTCTTTTCCATCTTTTCAGTATTTGGCTAAGGCGAAAAACACACCAAGAAACTGGCCCCCCTCTCTGGAACTTTCAACTCCCTCCCATTGCTGTCCCTCACCACCACCCCCTCTGCCACTCCTCCGGGGCCAAAGCAGGAAGTTAGGTCTTGTCTGGCTTCACAGTGCCCCTATGTGGCCTGCACTGGATCTGCATTCTGGATATAAGAAGAGTTAGGCCTAAGACCGTACTCACTTCTACCTGACTATAGATGAAGTAGGTGCCGTCCACCAGTACCTCCAGCTCCCCACTGCGGGGATGTAGCTTAAACACCTTGGGGTTCATAGTGATGCGAGACCAGTCATTGAGCACTCCACCTGAAAGATCTCAGTATGAGAGAAGGGTAGTCACTCAGTACATGTCAGAAGAATCTGGGCAATAAATACCAAGCATTTTATAACCCCCACCCCATCCCAGATAACCAGGAAGGCCCAGAGGACAAGCTTTAAGAAGACAAATTGAAAGCAGGGAAGCTGTGCTTTTTGTAGGGCAGCTATCAGGCCTGCCTCAGGGTCCCAGGGCTTTGTATATCTATCTTCACCGCTTCTCTTCTGACCTATTGATCCTCAAGGGTCTTTAAGCAACATGTTTTAATTTGAATTTGGAGGTACCACTAAGAGGACAGTGGGCACAGCACACTGCTTTATTTTCTTTGTTGTTATAAGGCTGCACAGACAAAATTCAGACACTGAGTGGCAGGCTAGGTCTATTATTATGCAGTTTCACTTTCCCAGTCATAGTTCCTGAATCTCTGTCCTGTTTCCTAGGTTTGTGTGTTTTCTCCTTTGTAAGGGATTCCTTTTTCTGGGTCCTCCATACCTCTCTAGAAAAGCCTCCCTGAGGGCCAGGCAACCACTTAGCCCAATGAATTGTCTATTTTGGAACCTTTAAGGATTAAGTGTGATCACACAGATTCCATGGCACTTGAAGCTAGTGATCACTATCTACCAGGTCCTGTAGGTAAGAGGAAGCTTTATTCGAGTTAGGGACAGACTACCAGGCTTTAGTGGACTAGCTAGGAGTACAGATGATAGAGAGTGCCTGCGAGCTGAGGTACACTTACCTAAGTATCCATCTCTTAGTCCTACTCCAGTCAAGAGGACCCAGCATTTAAGTGTGTGTGTGTGTGTGTGTGTGTGTGTGTGTGTGTGTGTGTGTGTGTGTGTGTAAACTTCCCTTTCCATCCTGTGGAATAGAGATGATGTATGTTCCTTCATACCTCAGGAGAGAAGCCAAGCCCATGGGGTTACTTCCTCCTCATAGTCGTCCATCCATTAACTAAGAAATTCAGTGTGTGTGTGTGTGTGTGTGTGTGTGTGTGTGTGTGTGTGTGTGTGTGTGTGTTGGCTCTTGGGCGTGAATTCAGGGTCTGTCCCTGAGCTTTTTTGCTCAAAGCTGGTGCTCTACCACTTGAGCCACAGCTCCCCTTCTGGCTTCTTTGGTGCTTACTTGGAGATAAGAGTCTCACAGACTTTTCTGCCCATTCTGGTTTTGAACCACTATCCACAGATCTCAGCCCCCTGAGTAGCTAGGATTATAGGTGTGAGCCACTGGCACCCAGCTGTAGCAGGTATCTTAACTTCTTCTATTCACATCCCTCCCCTTTCCACTCCACATTAGGTAAGCATCTAGCATGTTGGCTAGCTTGCTGCTTCCCAGGGTTCCTGGGGGATTCATGCATTTTAGGCTTTGTCACCCTGAGGATCAGAGATTTTTTTCAAAAGTGTTGTTCTTCAATGAATGTTAATGTCTCTTTGGGGAAGAAAATGAACGTAAACATTCACTGGAGTGTACATACACACCACTGAAGTAGCACAGAGCACAGTAAAAAGAGTCAGACAGACATAGCTTTGGATCTCAGCAACTAAAATTTTGAAATCTTGGGCCAGTTAATTAACTTGAGTTCCAGTTTCTGTCTCTGCAAAAAGAACTTGATTCCTACCTCACTAAGTGGTTGTGAGGGCCAAATGAAATAAAAGGCAAAACTATGCTGGAAACTCTAAAGTACCATACAAACATAAGACAGTATGATTTATTATGGTATTATCCAATCTCTCAGGGACTCTTAAATACAGGGATTACATGAAAGCAGTTTTTCTAAACCTCTTGGAACACAATCTCACTTTGATAGACACTAGCATCTCACATTCCCTGGAGATGATAGCATGCCTTTCCTTCCCTGAGAGAAGTGCCCCTTCCATCCATTTTCTGTGCACAGAAACTAGACAAGAAGACTTGATGGCATTTTACTTTCTGTAGTTTGTATTGTGAAAATGCTTATCACACTACACATACCTTCATGGTGACTCTTATATAGCCTCCCTTCCTTCCCAAGAATACCTAGGTAGATAATGTCCCAAGTCTCCTTCAGCTCCCTCATCAGTGGATTCTGAATATAATTTGGGGGTAGAAAGGGCTCTTGATGCAAGCAGTTATTCGGGAGAGCCAGTAGAGGGCATGATGGAGCAGTGAATGGCTTCCTATGCCAAGGTTACCTCAGTGGCCTGGGAGTTAGGCTGGGTGGATTATTTGGAGGTTGGGAAAGGAGGGGGAGAAGCTCCTCTTGGGGAATAAGCCTACATAGATTCTTACCATTCTTGACTTGAATTGCTGACCCTTGGCCCTGTAGGTGCACCACCGCTGGCTGGGAGGATAAGAAGGAAAGAGTCACTGTAATGGCTGCTTGCTCAGCCACATGTTCCCTTCCTATGTTTTCTAGTCTCCATTTGTATCCCACTTGTGGGATACTTCGACTTGAGTGTAATATGATTTTGGGCCTCTGCCACTTCCTCATTATATGACTACAGATAAGTATAATGCCTCTGAGCCTTATTTCCCCAACTGTAAAATGGGAATTATGAGAATCTCTGCCTGGCTTCTTCACACAGGGGCATTTGAAGATCAAATGAGGTGATGGATATAAGATTGTCCTGCAAGGCTAGCAAGCCTCTACACTGTTGTGTAGATTTATCACTGTGGCCAAACAGCTGTACTGAGGGCGGCTTCATGGAGACAAGGGCTAGGCCAGGCAGCAGAACCTGCCGGTAGAGACAGATTAGGAAGCTCAAAGACAAGGGAGGAGCCATTAGGCCATTAAGGCAGAAGCCCAGGCTGGCCTTGGCCCGGAGCTACTTGGCTGCTTTTCAAGGACACACTCTTAAACTTCTCAGCTCCAGATCCCAGGCACTCTGAGTGCTAGCCAGGTGTCTGAAGTGTTTGGGGAGTTGGAGGCCCAAGTGAACAGGCCTACTGGCAGCTCATTTCTGCTGACTGCTGAGCCTGATGGTAGTGACCCTCTGCCATCTGTAGAATGAGGACAAAAGGCCCTGGCAGGACAGGGTTCACCTAGCTAAAGACAGATGCCAGGGTAAAACTTTTCTATTCATAGACTAGGAGGGATTTGAACCTAAAACAACAACAACAAAAAGCAGCACCTCAGAACCTCCTGGCTGTCCTTATAAAATAAAGCCTCAAGAAATTTTATGGGGAGTTGATTCAAAGGTGGCTCTCAGCTTGTGGCCTTCCCTTCTCCCCAGGAAGAGAGCAATCCCCGGCCAACCTGGTTCTCTCTTGTTCCAGCTTTATCCGCAGCACCTGCAAAATAGGACAGGACAATGAAAGGGCATGCTCCTTTTGCTTTCTTCTCCCCTCATTTCAGCAGCTGTAGCATTGAGCCTTGCTCTCCGTTCTCGGGGGGTCGGGGGGAGCAGCCTCAAGTTTCCTTCTCCAAGGCTTAGAGCTGGAGGGTAGGTGGGGGAAGGGTCAGAATGTGACTAAAGAGGCCCTAGGATGGGAGATATTTCTTCCTTTGGCTTCATCTTTAGTGGAATGAGCATCCATAGGAAATCTGGCTTTTTGCCAATATTAGCCCAAGGCAAACCCCACTTTGTACCCATGGGGAGTAATGACAGGGCATTCCTATCACTGTTAGCTTCTGAGATGATGTTACTTGCTTTTCTAGCCTTTTGCTCCTTTTCTATCAATCATCTTCATAGAACCCATTGCCATTTGTAAAGATCTTGTTTCTTTAATTGTCTCTCTGCCTGTAGGACATAAACTCTATGAGAGTAGGGACCACTTAGCGATATATCTCATTGTACACAGAAATTGCTCAATTAATATTTGTGGACTAATTGGATTAAAAATACTAACTCTGTCTCTTGTGGCCATGGTAACACTGCTGAACCCTGTTTGAATTATAAGTTGAGGAATCTGAGTTCTGTTGCTAAATTCTTGGTCCCAAAGAAGTAAACTGTAGAGTCTATTGCTTGAGAACACCAAGATACAGGAGGGGAACAGAAGAAAGAACTAACAACTGACATTAACTCAGGAAGTCTGGCTGCTGTCAACTCCAATTATGCAGGTTTGGATCTGCAGCCATACTTTTGGATGCTCTCTGGGACCCAGGAGAAAGATGTAATTGGATGAGATGGTATTTTGTGCTCAAATATGTATATATGTGTGTTGGTACTGGGGTTTGTCCCTTGGCTTTTTTTGCTCAATGCTGGCACTCTTCCAGGTGAGCCACACCTCTACTTCTGGTTTCTTGGTGGTTAATTGGAAATAAAAGTCTCATAGACTTTTATGTATGGGGTGGCTATATATTGCAATTCTCAGATGTCAGCCTCCTGAGTAGCTCTAATCACATTTGTAAGCCACTGGTGCCTGGGTGACATGGTACTTGAATGGGTAGTGTGGTGGGCTAAGGATCTAGAATGAGAACCACTTGGTTCCAGGAAAGGAAGACCTTGGGGCCTAGGTTTGTTGCATCCACCACCAGAGTGGCTCATAAATTTCCAACTACTTGATTGTAAGTGACTAATTGCCTTCATTTCTGGGAAAGTATTGTAGGATGTGTCCTTTAGTGCAATCCCCAACATTCTTTCCCATAGCCTATTCCCATACCAACAACAGTGTGTGGAGCTAGCAATCAAATCAGAACAGATCAAGGCCATCTTCCTTAGGATTTCCTATGACTTCTCAGGGCCTCTATCTCTTGCCTCTGTTTCTGGCTCATATGAGTTTACTGGCCCACTATAGGGAGGCCTGGAGAGAAGGGTGGATTGTAATGGAAGAATTGACTTGGGCAAGAATAGTTGCTCTACCAACTGTTAGAGCAGGCCAGACCTACCAGCATGTTCAATTCATAGCAGTACACTTGGCTAGGAGACCTACATTTCTTAATGCACTCCAATCATGTCATCAATGTTTGAAAATGTTCTCTTATTCTTGTTCTCAAAAAGTGAGCAAATGCAGTCATATTCAAGGTACATTATGTAAAAATGACTATGTTAGGGCAGGGGAGATGATAAGGGAAATGGGGGAGAACAAAGGAAGGGAAGCATTGAACTTATATAATCTCACTTATGGAATTGTAACCCCTTTATACAACTACTTAATAATAACAATTAAAAATGCAAACAAAAAGTACTCCTAAACTTTTTAGGAGGTGGAAAGACAGAGGAACTCACCAGAAGGACCCTGGAGGCCAGGAGGTCCTTGAGGTCCAGGAGGACCAGGAGGACCAGGTGGTCCCATAACAGTTGTTCCTGGAATTCCAGGAATTCCTGGGATCCCTGGGGGTCCCTGGGGTCCTGGAGGTCCTGGAGGTCCTGGGGGACCATTGGGCCCAGGTGGCCCTGCCTTCTTTCCTGAAAAACAAGATCCAGTATTACATTTATAGTTACATTTCCTGTCAAGAGTGTGCTGTCAGGAATTGCACAGACTTAGAATGACACAAAGTCAGTCCTCTTGGAGTTCATGCCAAAGAGCTAAAAACCTTTTTTGTTTGGTCAGTTGAGGGGCTGACTTCAACTCAGGGTCTTTGTGCTGTCCCTGAGTGTGTTTTCCCAAGGCTAGTGCTCTACCACTTGAGCCCAAGCTTCACTTCCAATTTTTCTGATGGTTAATTGGAGATAAGAATCTCACAGACTTTCTTGCCTGGGCTGGCTTCAAATCTCAATCCTCTAGCCTCCTGAGTAGCTAAGATTATAGGTGTGAGCCACCACCACCTGGCTAGGAGCCAGAGACCTTTATCACACATAACCTTTCAGCCTGAGATAGAGAAATAAATGGCCTTCAAGGAGCTCAGTCTAGTAGGGAAATAGTCATAGTCATTGAAAAGTGATACACTAGTGGTAGGGACCAAATGCTGAAGAGGTCAGGGGATGCTTCAAAAAGGAGGTCATATTTCAGCTGAGTCCAAAGTAGGGGAACTACCAAGCAGTTAGACCTATGGATCACTTGATGGTTCTTTTCTAGAATGGGGCTATTGTCAAAAGAGTATGGGACTTTCATGTTCACTACCCAGTTTGGTGGACTTGATAAGGATCACAAGAGGAAGGTGGACAGTGTGGCTTCAGGAACACTCTGACAGGAGTCAGGATGTTCAGGGAGTAGGGGCAGGTCTAGCTGAGAATGAAGAAGGGGAAGGAGTTTGGGAGATGGGGTGGATGGTAAGGGAGGGTAGCGGAGAGGGAGAGCTTGAGGATATTGAGAAATAATAGGAAAGAAGGGGAGTTGGAGCGGAGAGAACTAAAGGGGAGGCACAGGCTTTGTTTCTCAGATGACCTCTCTAAACTCTATTTTTAAAGATCTGTGGGAATGGAAATTCTGAAAACTCCCTTGGATACACATTTTAGTGTTTATAACCCCTCACTGCTCAGTTAGAAAGTCCTCTGGTATATTTAACTGAAATCCCTCCTGTGGCAGTTTGAACTTTCATTCTACTCTTTGTATAGAGAAAAACAGTTATAGGCACATGTATAAAACCTTTCATATGCTCAAAGATATTAGGGTTACCCATCAACCTTCATTTTTATAAGCATTAAGTAATCTACCCTCCTGGAATCTTTTCTGAGAGGCTGTATTCATTAATATACTATTTGTCATGGCCACAAATGTCTTACCTTTTCCTTCTTACTGTTCTGCTAGAACAGCCATCACCCCTCCTACTTCATATTCCATTCATCCCAATATTCCCACCACAATATACTCATGTTAAGTGAGTCGTAACTGTTGTCTCGACCCAAGTCTTCAGTTCCTTCCATTGACTTGTTCTGCTCTGAGCATACACGCTTGAGGACTGCAGGTGATTATTCCATTCCATGGATTATAGTCTCTTCACAATTTGAGGAAGTTCTAAAAATGGAAGCCTTTTGCCAGTCATTATCACTATGTCCTTACTTAAGGTAATTTCTGGTAATACTGGGGCTTGAACTCAGGGCCTGGGCACTCTCTCTTAGCTTTTTTTCTCAAGCCTGATGCTGTACCACTTGATCCATACCTCCACTCCTGGCTTTTTGGTGAATAATTGGAGATAAGAGTCTCATAGACTTTTTTGCCTGGGCTGACTTCAAATTGTAATCCTCACATCTCAGCCTCCCGATTAACTAGAATTCAGTGAGCTATTGGTGCCCTGCCTGTAAGGTAATTTCTTAGAATTTTAAATACAAGTTATTTACTGCCAAGAGTAAACTGTCAGGATTGTGTTACCAGGAGTTTTAGACACTTAATGATGCTCTCTAAGTTTAAAGTTTTGCTTTAAAACCTTACTGGCTCCAACTCTCTTCTCCTCAGACACTTAGCCTGGAGAATCCTATCCTGATTTATCAGAACCTCCTGTAAGACTAATGTTTCAGTGGGAGGAAATGAGGGAGGGGGTAACACTGTTCAAAAAATGCACTCATAAGTAAAGTATACTTATGTAACTGTAATCCCTTTGTACATCACCTTTACAACAAAATTAAATAAAAAACAATGTTTCACGTTCAAGAAACCAAATACTCATGACAAGGTCATTCAAAAAGCCAACTGTCCAAGTCTAACCACATCTGTGTTTGGATGCAGAATGCAGATCATTATGGGATCTCTTTCCCAGGGAGCAAAGAAAGAAAGCTCCATAGAACATTTCTGCTACTCATTTTAGTTGTGAAGACCTAGAGGCATGAGTTTTAGAATTTTCCCTGCACGTAAACATGAAAGATTGGATCTGCCCAGTTTCTAGATCTAGCCAATTTGAAGACGTTGAACAGAAAACCATCCCTCTTCAGATTTGGGAAGTTTCCAAATCAGGCTTAGTCAGTTCTCAAGTTTCAATTCTAGCTAGTGTAGTGGAAAGAACACAGAATCTGTACTTAGGAGATAAGGAGGTAAGCCCCTCTCTGCCATAGATGTGCTTTCGGTAAATCCCTTCCTCTTCTTGAGCCTTAGTTTCTCCATCTGTGAAAAGAGGAGCTTGATTGTGATGATTTCTCTGTTTCCTCTTGAAATTGAGGTTCCACAAGCAGAACTGACCTATCTCTGACAGTCAGGGAACTTTTCTAACTTTACTATAAGTTTGCTTCTCCCTCTTCATTTTTTTGGAGGGGAGGAGGAGTAGGCACAGAGGAAGGTGTATGTTAGATCATCTCTGGTCCTTGCATTTTCAGGCCTAACAGATTGTCTAGCTAGAGTGTGTTCTGTGGGTAACACATACTGCACCTTGAAGGAAGTGAGTCCTCTGTAATTACTTAATGTAATTGAGGAATAATTACAGCCAGACACTCCTCCATTACAAGATAATAATGCTTGCTGTATAAACAGAGGATGTTCACGTATGAAAATGTTAGAAGGCATTTGAATAAACACTTCTGCTGCAATCTAGTTCTGCAGCTGGCTTCTGCCTTTTTGGAATCAGACAAGTGTGTTTTTCTTGCTTGTATACTTACAGGAAGTTTGATTCAACAACCTGTTGATCAAGATGGTTGAATTCTGTCTTCAGACTTTCCAACTTTAATAGAACATTTCATGATACACATTCCCACTTAGAAAGTTACCCTGTATAGTCTTAGATGAACAAATGCATTATTCCTTTTTTACGTGTGCTGCTTCTGGGGCTTGAACTCAGGACCTGGGTACTGTCCTTGAGCTTGTTTTGCTCCAAGGTAGCACTCTACCACGTGAACCACAGCTTTACTTCTGGCTTTTTTGGTGGTTAATTGGAGATAAGAGTCTCATGGACTTTTTTCACCTGGATGGCTTCTAGACTTAGTCCTCAGATCTCAACCTCTTGAGTAACTAGGATTCCAGGTGTGAGCCACTGGAGTCCTGTTCAATATTCCTTTTAAAGCTATATTTCATCCAAGGGGTATTTCCTTAACCTTTCAGGTAAATCACAAATATTGAAAAAAATAATCAAAAACAAATGAATGAGAGAGAAGGGGATAAAGGGAAAACTGAGGAAGAAAGGGAAGGGAGAGAGAGAAATCGTGATAGTTGTGGGGGTAGGAAAACTCTACTAAAGGGGGAAAATTAAGTGAACAATTTACCTCTTCAGGCATGTGCCTATTCACTGTGTTCAAGGAAATCCATATTAAATGGATTCTAAATCACTTGTAGCCCAAGTAAGTGTTTAAGGTTTATGTGCAGTCTTTTCCCAGTAATGTCCCATGCACAATGTAGCCTTGCTGGGCAATGATGTGAGTTATAATTTCTATATTAAAAGTCAGTGACAAGGGTTAAGAACTAAATGTTTGAAAAATCAAACTCATTTTCTTAAGAGAGTATCTTGCCCAGCCCCTCCAGAGTAAAAAGGTTTTCTCACTGACTCTAGCTCTATGGCTGTTTTCTATCCTGGCTTACCTTGAGTCTTGAGAAGGTCAGGCCCTTCCTCAACATCTTTACAGGAGGAATGCAAGTTTTACCTGTTGACCAGGGAGCTTCAAGGAACCCCAGAACTTCAGTGTTCAGAAAAATAGTAGTCTGAAACTGAAAGTAGTCTTTCTGGGCCTAGTTTGAAGTTCATAATTTATTCTAGAAAGCTCTATAAATATTTTTTCCTTGTGATACTGGGGTTTGAACTTGTGGCCTCATGCTTGTTAAGTACACACTCTACTACTTGAGACACTTCATTGTCCCTTTGTATGTTTTGAGATAGGACCTCACTTTATACCTGGGTCAGCCTGGGCTTCCCACTCTCCCCCTCCCCCCGCTGCCCCCAGTCCTAGGGCTTGGACTCAGGGCCTGAGCACTTTTCCTGGCTTCTTTTTGTTCAAGGCTAGCACTCTACCACTTGAGCCACAGCACCACTTCTGGCCTTTTCTATATATGTGGTGCTGAGGAATGGAACCCAAGGGCTTCATGTATATAAGGCAAGCACTCTATCACTAGGCCATATTCCCAGCTCCAGCCAGGGCTTTGATACTGCTCTTGTGCTGCCTTGCATTGATGGCATGACAGACTCACACCACTGCGTAGCCATTGGTAGAGATGGAATCTCACCAATTCCCGCCTCCCCCCCCCCCGCCCACACCCAAGTTGCCTTGAACCAGGATCTCCCATCTCCACCTCCCAAGTAGCAAGGATTGCAGCCTTGGGTTACTGTGTCCAATATATAAATCTTTATTTTATTTATTTATTTATTTTTTGTCAGTCCTGGGCTTTGGACTCAGGGCCTGAGCACTATCCCTGGCTTCTTTTTGCTCAAGGCTAGCACTCTGTCACTTGAGCCACAGCGCCACTTCTGGCCATTTTCTATATATGTGGTGCTGGGAATTGAACCCAGGGCTTCATGTATACAAGGCAAGCACTCTTGCCACTAGGCCATATTCCCAGCCCCCCAACATATAAATCTTAACAGACAGAATCATTTCCTTTAAAGCATTTTAATTAAAAAACCCATTCGTTTTATACTATTTTCCTCCCAGGCCCCAAATCTAGAGATAGTGAATAGGTACATAAAGTTGTTTCACAGTTGGTTCTTTTAGTGCTAAGGAGTGCACCATATTTTTCTAGTCCTGCCCTTGGAGCCTGTTTTGACTTTGGATTCTCATTTTCAAGTAAGCAACCATTTCTATGAGTCTTTTGGTCAGTCTCAACTCAGGTACAATGCGGACTTACTGAACCAACAAGAACACAGTAGAACTGTCCAAGTAGAAGCTTCTTTAAAAAGGCTAAAGGATCAAAGTAATTCTGTAGCCTATTTTTTTTTCCATCACAGAGAAAATGATAATGACTCAAATCAAGATCTACTTTTCTAATCATCTGGGAAGCTGAAGAAATCAAATAATGCCATCTTTTCATGGGTAATACATCTTTTTCTCTGTAAGCCGTTTTAGGTCTTCTTTCCTACCGATAACTGACTTAATAAAAGTAGAAAGAAAAAAGAGTGGTTACAGGAAAAGTAAGGAGAATGAAGGAAGGAGATGTAAATGAAATTGGAAGAGAGAGCAAGAATGAGGAAAAAACATGTGTTGCTACAGAATCAATTCTGTTTTTTATAGATCATCACTGAAGAATTATTTCTTGTTCTTTAGAAACTACAATATTCAATGGCATCACATGATGAAATAAAATAATGAGCAATCAAACACTGAAAGAAACAAATATAAAATCTTACTTCCATGTTTTGTTCTTTTGATTAGTTTGTAAAACACCATATTGACATGATATGTTTTATAAAATCAAGAGTTCAACTTACCCTTCTTTTTGTTTTTAACAGGACCTATGAGAAACAGAAATGAAAAATTGAGTCAGTGGAAAGTAACAAAAATTGTTTTTCTCTAAGGCAGTCACTAAGAGAAGTCCCTCAAATACTACAAATTTAAAGATGTCCTTCAGCCAAGGGTCAGATTTTTGGTAAAGAATCTACCAACTATCAAGCCTCTTCAGGCAGTCTGTTTTCTGACTGTTGATGCCACAAAAATTATAAGAAAATTTCTTCTGGAAGTGGGAAGATATGTGTGAAAGAATGGGACGTTCCAGAGAGATGAAATGCCCAGAAACGCACAACTCAACAACCCTAGGACGGCATTCCATTAATTCTGCAAGTCCTGAGGTTGAAGAGTCATGCATTCAGGTATGAATCTCATATGAAGTCTTATGGTGAAACTGGAAAAAGTGTTTTAAAAAAGGGAGGTTTTTATAGCAGGAACACAGCAGCAGTAGTTTATTTTTACTCATTTCCTTATTGTGATTTGTTAGTTATTAAAACAGTGCCAACAATAAAACACTCATGTGGGGGCCACATGTACTCCCAGTGCAATTTACCAGAACTTAACAAATGCTTTAAAGGAGGTGTCAACAATTTCATCAGCAGTAAAATCCCATGCATTTTCTTGCAAATTGTTTATTTGAGGGGATCCAGGGTCTTGCTCTACAGCCCAGAATGGCCTCCATCTCAAGATTTTCCTATCTCTGTCTCTTGAGTACGGGGATTATAGGCTCATGCAATCATTCCTGGCCTTGAAAATTGCTTTTAAGGAAAACAATTTTAATCAATAGAGGGAATTTGGGAAATCTAATGCTTTTCTAATATAGTTAGACAACAACCACTCCCTAGACACACGCAGTTTAGATCTCTCTTAGTCATTTTCTCTCCTAGGGACCCAATTCTCTTCATTCTGCAGATGGATCTTTCTTTAGATACAGGTATTTAAAATCTGTTCCAAGCACGCACATAGACAATTTTGTACAACATTAAATTGCTGTCAATGCCCTCAGGAGCTTACAAAAGAACAACAAATAGTTGTATATTATCTTATATTTTATAAAGCATATTGTCTCATTTCATCCTTGCAACAAGTCTGGAATAATATCTACCTATGAAAGCAGGCTATGTTAGAGGTCAGAAAACAGATCTAACATTTACAGCTTCCAGTGTGACCATCAGAGCTACACGTGATACTTGAAAAAAACCTCCAATATTTGTATAGACTTCCCTAGCAGAAAAAATATGCAACAGTAGATGTCTTAAATTGAGTTGTGCAACTGGATGTACTTCCAGTACTTTCTCTCCACCCCCCCTTCCAGCCTTTATCTTCTTTTAACAGCTTTGCACATGCTTGAGAATGGGGCAAGGAAGCAAGAAATTCAACCTGAGAAGGGGCTCCTCCTTGCCTTCCTTGAACAGCAGTGCTACTTAGGAAAGGATTTACTCAGAAATGGCCCAGCCCCACCTGCCAGTAGCCAGTCAGCCACCACAGCCACCACACCCAACTCAGCCATGGATAGCAGTAGGATGACAGCAGTTGCAGCTACCTGACTTCATAGCCGATGCTAGGTCTGGTAAAGAATTTTCTTTTCTCTTCCTTTCCCCCCTCCCATCCCTCCCTCCCTTTCCTTCCATCTTTCCTTTATGTTCTCTTTCTTCTTTTTGTGACACTACAGATATAATCCAGAAACTTAAACATGCTAAGACAAGCTGCTCTACCTCTTGAGCCTCCCCCACCCACAGACTGTTATATTATACTTTGAGGAAATTAGGCCATCACCAGCCAACTAGTCTTTATTGACAGTGCCTTTTGGAAGGTAACACAGTAAATAGTGAAAAAAACCCATCATCTTCAAAAAACTTGGAAGTTGAACCAAAAAATTACTAGAGAGATATATCCCAGGTAGTTGAGGGGGAAGTTTTTCCTGGAGGAAGTTTGACTTAAAGGCACAAATGAAATGAGAGAAGATCTTTCACATTTCAAACTTCTATCATAGGCATGCGCACACACACACACACACACACATACATACAAACACATACACACATACACACATAAAGAGGAACAAAAGAAAAATAGCTTATTTAGGTACCCACAAATAGCCACTATTACCATTTTATGCATATGTAGAAATTGTCTATGCATATAAATATGTAGTTTTACAAACTTGGATCAAATTAAAAATGTTTGATAATGCGTGTGTGTGTGTCTGTGTGTGTCTGTGTGTGCACATGAGAGTATTTGGGCTTGGACTCAGGGCCTGGGTGTGGTCCTTTAGGTTTTCACGCAAGGCTGGTGCTTCACCACTTGAGTTGTAGCTCCACTTTGGTAGCTAATTGCAGAGAAGAGTGTCATAGACATTTTTTGCTTGGGTTGGCTTTGAGCCAGCCTCCTGAATAGCTTTGGATCAAAAGTAGGGGTCACCAGCACCTGAGTCTTAAAATCTTCTTTTAAATTTTTTTGGCATAGTGATAGGACTTAAAACCTATGGCTTGTGCATGCAAAGCAAGTGATCTGTTACTGAGCTGTTACCCAGCCTCCTTATGTAAATAAACGTACTTCTACATTGTCATTGCCTGGGCACTATAGGGGTATGAATTCCATGTCTCAAACTTGTTCAGTTTGCTTGTTTGGTCAGCATTCTACCACTTAGTCATGCCTCCAGTCTGACAATGACATTTTTATTTTTTATTTATTTATTTTTTTTGGCCAGTCCTGGGCCTTGGACTCAGGGCATGAGCACTGTCCCTGGCTTCTTCCCGCTCAAGGCTAGCACTCTGCCACTTGAGCCACAGCGCCGCTTCTGGCCGTTTTCTGTATATGTGGTGCTGGGGAATCGAACCTAGGGCCTCGTGTATCCGAGGCAGGCACTCTTGCCACTAGGCTATATCCCCAGCCCGACAATGACATTTTTAATATAGAGCACCTGCATTTAATTAATTGTCTGTGATAGATCTAGGTTGTTTCCTGTTTCTCATCATTATAAACAATATTATAGTTGACGGTTTTTCTTGTGTACATTTTTCTTTTTTGGTCCTGGGGCTTGAACTCAGGGCCTCATTGCTGTCCTTGAGCTTTGTCATGCAAGGCTACTGCCCCTCCACTCTGTGCCACAGTTCCACTTCTGGTTTTCTGGTGTTTAATTGGAGATAAGAGTCTCATAGACTTTCCTGCCCTGGCTGGCTTTGAACTGCAATACTAAGATCTCAGCCTCCGGAGTAATTAGGAAAACAGGTATGAGCCACTGGTGCCCAGCTTTCTTGTATACATTTTATATATTCATTAAAATCTTTTGCATAACATTATTAGAATTGTTTCTTTTGGATCAGAGTGTGAGAGACTTTCCTTTTATATATGGTCACTGTCTCCAGTCCTCCATAGTATAATACTATAAAAGTATCCCTTTATATTTTTTTCCTATTTTTATGCTTTCTTTTTATTTTTAAATCTATAATTAATCTAGCATAGATTTTGGTAAACAATGTGAGGAAAGGAGCTAAAATTAAAGTTTTATTTTCTCCCCAAATGGTCATCATGTGAAGAATACATAGAGGAAGAAGGGATCAAAGTCCTTTCTTTTACTTCATCTTTGGTCATGGAAGGGCTCTCAGAGACATTGTGTATATCCCTTGAGAAAAAAAAGACAATGTAAAGTCATTAGACTGTATCACATTTCCCATGAGTGCTAATGAGTACATCATTTCAGCAACACAGAGGCTTCTTTTTCTAACGTCACTCACTATTGCCAGTAAATCATTCTTACGAGTTTCAGCATGAGCATCTAACCCTGGGCTTTGAATCTGCTATGCTCATTGCTTTCATTTGAGGCCATTATAGTCTCCCAACTGACCGAGAGGAACTAGAAGATCTACCACTATTAGAGGTGAGTATCCTTACACAGAGCAAAAAGGGTAACTCCATTCTGAGTTCTGTAACACTTTAGATTTAGCTTCTACATATGTTTCAGAAACTTGTTCTTACATATTCAGAGCACTATCACTATTACATGTCTGTGTCAGTGGCAATAAGATACATTTCTACATCATTCCAATACCCCTTATTTGTAATCATTATGCTTTCTATATAAAAATGCATCACAGTGGGACAGAAGGCTGTGCAGTACCTGGGACTGCTTTGATAGAATGAAAATTGAGATCAGACAGGTTTTCATCAATGTAGGCAGGCAGTGTGCCTATCAGACGTTAAGAAAATGGTGTCTTGTAACAGGATCCGGGAGGGCTCTGGAGGCCAGTAGTAGAAGAAGCCAGTTCTAAACTCAACTGTAAAATGGTTATGACAAGTGATTTTTTTTCTTCTGATTTTTCATCTACACATTATCTCTTTTCAAGGCCTAGGATTCTGACCAAGAAGGATGATGTAAAACCAACAAGCTAGAATTCTGTGGCCAATAAAATTATTCTTCAAAATATGAAGGAGAAATAGACCCTCAGACAAAATTGAGAGAATTCATTGTCAGTAGATCTGCCTTGGAAGAAATATTAACAGAAGCTTCTAAGAAGGAATATGATATAGGTCATTGGCTCTCTATAAAAAGGAAGTGAGTTAGAGGATAAATAAAAATATGTTACGTGATGATAACTGATGGATCTGTGAAACAAATGACAGCAATGTCAGAAGGGATAGGAGGGACACATTGGGAAGACTCTTCTCTAGGGCATTTGTACTACATGTGAAGTGGCAGAGTGTTATTTGAAGGTGGACATGAGCTAGTTCAAACAGTGGAGAAACCTATACATTAAAAAATGACAAACAATATGCTAACACAGGAGAGAAAATAGAGTAATAAGATGCTTAAAATCAAAGAAGGCAAGAAACGAGTGGAAGATAAGAAAGGAAAGGAAAAAGGTCAATGACTACAAAACTACTGTGATAGTAGACATTAACTCTGCTATACAAATAATCACTTTAAATGTAGATATTGTAGAAGCATGAGTTAAATATAAAGGCTAATGGCACATGCTTGTAATCTGAGCAGTTGGAGACCAGAGGCAGGAGGATCATAAGTCTGAGGTTAGGCTAAATTATATAACAAAACAAAACAAAAATCAAGCAACCAAACAAGCAAGCCCCATCAACCAGGATGTCAGAGTAGATTAAAAATAATTCCCAACTATATTAATGTAAATTTCTTTTAGACAATTTATAAAGACACTGGTAAGGGGATGACAAAGACATATGATGCCAACACTAATCAAAGATCAGTGATACTAATATCAGACAAAGCACACTTCAGAGCAAGGAAAATGATCAGGGACAAAAAGGATATTATATAATGACAAATTGGTCAAAACTCTGGAGAAAATAATAATCCTTATATGCGTATGCACCTACCAAAGAGAGCATCAAAATATGCGTGGCAGAGTGATGAAACTGTGAGAACTAGACAGATCCACTATTACAGTGGATGAAGTGAAGATTTCAACATGCTTTCACTACTTGCCAGATCTAGCAAGCAGAAAATCAGAGAGTATATAGTTAGGCTGAATGGTTACCATGAGCAAACCAGATCAAATTGACATTTACATCATGCTTGTTTGAACATTACGCTGGCACATATTCATATTCTTCTCAAGTTCACACAGAACACTGACCAAGATAGATCACTTTCTGGTCTATAAAACCTACCTCTACAAATTTAAAATATGCAGTCACATCACAATAGAATAAAACTAGAAATCAGTAACAGAAATACACCTGGAAGATTCCAAACTACTTAGAAATTAAACATCACACTTGTAGATAATACATTTAGTTAAAAAGTCTCAAGAGAAATTTTAAAATAGTTTGAACTAAATAGAAATGAAAATAAAATCTATCAAAATGTGTGAGATGTAGCAAAAGCAGTGCTGAGAGGGAAGTTTGTATCATTTCATGCATATAATAGAATAGGAGAAAATTCTAAAATAAATGTCTAAGCTTCCAACCTTAGGAAACTAGAAAAAAGAACAAACTCAAATGAAGCTATGAAAAAGAAACTAAATAATAGCTATCGGAGCAGAAATAAATGATGTTAAGAACAGAAAAGTAATAGAAAAAAATGAATGAAAGCTGGTTCATTGAAAAGATCAATAAAATAGATAATCCTTTACTCAGGGCAACAGAAGAAAGGGAGAAAACACAAGTTACTAAGAGTAAGAAAATTGAAGAGGATACCATGGTCACAAAAAAGATTAAAAAAAATTACAAGGAAGCCACTACAGACTGTTGTTTCTCTTGGATATAGATACAACCATCTTCGATAAAATATTAGCCAATCAAATCTTAACAAAGTACTGAAAGAATTTACACCAAAACTGTATATTGTAAGCATGTCTCCTAAATGTTCAGGTATTGGAAATTTGGTCCCTCATCACCACTGTTTAGAGGCAAGACCTTTGGGAAATGACTGGGCCATCTTATTAATGGCTATCATGGGAATGCCTTTTAAAAAATAAATAAAAGTGAGTTCTATCTGATTTGCTTTCTCTGTCATGCCATGCAATGCCCTCTGCCATGCCATGACCCACAGGAAAGCTCTCACCAGCTATTAACATCACATTCTTGGACTTTCTAGCTTTTGGAATGGTGAGCCAAAGAAATTTTTATTCTTTATAATTTACCCAGTCTCTGCTATTTTGCTGATAAATCTGCTGAGAAATCATTCTAAGAATAATAAGGTGGGATTTATGCCTGGCTGTGCTTGCATTCAAAAACCAATTAATGTCATCTGGGAAAACAAGAAAAAACACCAAATGATCATATCCATAGTTGAAGAAAATGTCTAATAAAATTCAACCATCTCTAATGGTGAAAAATTTTCAGAAAAGAAGGCACCTATGTAGGAAATCTCAAGGAATCCACTAGAAGTCAGCTGATGCTGCATATGAATTTCTACTTTTTCCCCCCTTTGGAAAATAGACTTACATGGGAAGCATCTCATTTTTTTCTTTCTATTCTTCTATATCCAAAACAGAAGGCATAGTATAATCATACTACAGGGTCCATCACATCTTCTTAATGGAAAGGTTATATATGCCACTTTTCATCCAGCTTTAGCAAAGTGTAAAAAACACTCATGTGCTGTGTATGGCTCCACAAAACTCATTTAGGGAGATGAATAGAGTTCCATTACTGGCCTCAAACTTGTGTTTTCTTCCTTTTAGGAAATACTAGAGTTAGAATCAGAGCCTCAGGCTTACTAGTTAGTTGCTCTACCACTGAGCCATACTCTCAGCCTTTTTTGAACATTACTTTGAGATAGGGTCTCATTTTTTTGTCTGGGAACTTGCCTGGACTGCATACACTTAATGCATGTTTCCTGCTATAAACAAGATGATAGGCACATGCCATTGTATGCAATTATTGGTTGAAAAGGAGTCTTATGAAGTATTTTTGCATGGATTGACTTTAAACCATTATTCTAACTGATCTCAGCTCTAGAGAAGCTAAGATTACAGATGTGAACCACTATACCTGGCTTCTTTCTTTAAAAGACATTTTTTATTTGATATTTTTTTGCACCCAGGGTCTTCCATATAGCCCAAGATGGCCTTGAATTCACATCTTCCTCCTCAGCCTCCTAAGTACTGGAATTTCAGTCATAGAGCACCAGCCAGGCCTGTGTTGTTTTCTGCCACTTTTTCAATGAAACTCAAGCACGCTTTCCCAGAGTAAGCTGCTGCACAATCTGGTTCTACTAAGAATGAGAAACATTTTAAAATACCAAATGCCCAAAGCCTTCTGAAAAAGTGAACAACAGCTTCCTTTTCTAAGAGAAAAATCCCTCCTTTCATCCAAAAAATGTGGATTTACACATGTAAAAATGTATATTTGTACAGAAACTGTGATGGTTTATTCACATATGAAATCAACTGTAATAACTTATCTTTATGACATCAAAGGTTTAAATGAAAAATTGGACCTTTGTTTTGGTCTAGAAAATCTATGTCATGTTTTAAGCCAGAATTTAGATGAGTATAGCTTTTAAGCATCTTTTTCATTTTGAATTATAAATATTTGGAATTCACTTCTATAGTTTCAACTGTGCTTATCACAATAGTGGCCCAAACTGGAAGACATTAAAAAAAACCCTGAAGTTATCCACTCTGGCTATTTGCTTAGTTTTCTTGTTTGTAACAAAAGAGAAAGATTTCACAAATGCCAGGAATCAAACACCTGTTTCAAATTAAACATTATCCTTCCGCTTGCAAAATAATTTCTTTATATCAAGCTGCACCAGAAGTCACATGTCAGTTCCTCTTTCCTTCCTGGAGAAGTCACCTGGCCAGTTGCATTCTAAATGCTTCTTGATTCTGAGAGAAGGTACAAAAGAATAACAATGGTTTCCATTCCAAACCACAGAGGTAATGTAGACAAAGAGGTCCATATATCAATAAGGAAAGTGGCTAAGGAAAAGAAGCAAGATTACCTGCTCAGGAAAGTAACATGGAAATTCTGACCAAGTTCTGAGCTGGGAATTTTGTTTTATGATGAATGAGGGGTTGAGTTGTGGTTCTAGTGGTAGACTGCCTCCCTAGCAAGTATGACATCCTGAGTTCAAATCATAGTATGGCCAAAATGAAAATAAATAAGTAATCAAACATAAATAAGCAGCTATGGTCAGGACAAGGTTCTTCCTGGGTGATATGATTCTTCATATGATCCAGCAGAAACATTGGCCTTCTTGGGGCTAGTCATTGGGTGCCTAACTTCACCATCTTTACTCCTTTCTAGAATATGCATTTTCGAAAGACACCTTGAGAGTTTCTTTTTAAAAAAAAATTCATTCCTTTATTGTCAAAGTGAAGTACAGAGGGGTTACAGTACAGTTTCATATACAGGGCAGTGCTTACATTTCTTATTCAACTTGTTGCCTCCTCCTTCATTTTTCCTCCACCTTCCCCCCTCCCCATCTCCCTCCCCCGCCCATGAGTTGTGCAGTTGGTTTACACCATATTGTTTTGTAAGTATTGCTGTTGCGTTGGTTTGTCTTTTTATCCTTTGTCTCTCGATTTTGATATTCCCTTTCCCTTCCTTAGTTCCAATACACATATATACACTATCCAGGGTACCAAAATCAGTTACAGTGACATCAAGGGTTAAACCATAGGAAAGAAAGACAAAAGAAAAAGGGCATAATTTCACATGGTATGTTGAAAATAACAACAGTGTTAAACTACTTGGTTCCATACTTGGAGTTCATTTCACTTAGCATCATCTTATGTGTTCATAGGTACATAGCTATTAAGCTATTGTGCTCTTCTGCTAAGATTATCCTAGACGTGTACTAATTATTCCCAACCATAGAGTCTATGTTTCTAGTGTCTGGCTCACTTCACTTCCTATGATTTTTCCCAAGTCCTTCAATTTCCTTATGAATGGGGCAATGCCATTCTTTCTGATAGAGGCATAGAATTTCATTGTGTGTATGTACGACATTTTCTTGATCCACTCATCTACAGAGGGGCATCTGGGTTGGTTCTATATTTTAGCAATGACAAATTGTTCTGTGATGAACATAGTTGCCTAATAGCTATGCTCTTATGAACGCATAAGATGATGCTAAGTGAAATGAACTCCATGTTATGGAAACGACTTTCAACATGCCATGTGAAACCATAGCTTCTATTATTGATGATCCTCTTGTATTCTCTTCTGGTGGTTGTACCTGCACTATCACTGTATCTCATCTGAGTACCCTGGATACTGTATATACTGGTATTAGATCTAGGGAAGTAAAAGGGAATCTCAAAATTGACAGACAAAGGATAAAAAGACAAATGACTCCAAAAGCAATACTTGGAAAATCATTTGGTGTAACCAACTGAACAACTCATGGGGTGGAGAAGCAAAGGGGGAGGGGGGAGGGGGGAATGAGGGAGGAGGTAACAAATAGTACAAGAAATGTACCCAAGGCCTAACATATGAAACTGTAACTTCTCTGTACATCACTTTGACAATAAATAAGAAAAAAAAAGAACTATTGGCCAACTCTGGAAAGCAGTATAGAGGTTCCTCAAAAGGCTAAACATAGAGCTCCCCTATGACCCAGCAACCCCATTTTGGGGCATCTACCCAAAAGATTACAAGCAAGACCACACCAAAGCCACCAGCACAACTATGTTCACCTTGAGAGTTTCTTAGAAAGTGAAACAGGGTCTTACTATATGACCTAGAAATCATAGGTACTTACAGATGTCAATAGAAACCTTATTCACAATTGGTAAGAATTATTAGCAACATAACATTTAATAAGTAAATGGATAAACAAAATGTGGTATATCCATACAATGAAATCCTACTCACCAGTAAAAAAGATATTGGCTTTAAAGCCACATGATGATATAGAAAGTGAAAAAGGCAGACTTAAAAAAAAACACATGCTGAATAATTCCAATCATATGACATCCTGGAAAGGGTAAAATTATGAGATAGTAAAAACATCAGTGATTGCCAAGGGTGAGAAAAGAGGGAATATACAGGAGCTCTGGGTTTCTGTTCAATTATCCTGTGAAAAAAACTCCTCTAAAATAGTTCAGAATCATAAAATTTAATTACTAAAACACCCACTAGTATAAAAGTAACCCCATACATGCTTGTCTAAGACCAGGATCTATATCCATTGCATCTTCTTCTCTATACCTCCTGCTCCTTTGCCATACACTATTGTTCTTGTCAAATTGCAATTTTCTAGTATGTATTTGTTCTACTTATTAGATTGTTAACTTCCTGAGGACAAGGGCTATGAATTATCCATCTCTATGTTTTCAGCTCCAAGAGTCCAGGAACTGACCCTTATTTTTTTCGCTCAAGGTTGGGGCTCTACCACTTGAACCATAGCTCCATTTCCAACTTTAATGGTTAATTGGGGATGAGAGTTTCATGGGCTTTTTTGCCTGGGCTGGCTTTGAACTGTGATCTTCAGATCTCAGCCTCCTGGGTAGCTAGGATTACAGGGCACCAGTGACCATCCAATAACACTTATTTTATGTGTTTGTTCAGTGAATAAATGAAAGACTGAAGGAAGTGGGAAACCAGCCATGTGATCCAAGATTCTTTAGATTCCCAGCTCACTGTATTGCCCATTTAATTTCAGTCATGCTAAGATTATGACTAATAGTCTCAAAAACTGGCTCTTTGTATAACGGGCATAATCCTTTCAATCTATAAATTTTCTGATTTAAATAAAGTGATGTGAATTTAATTTAAATTATTCCTTGGTTAAACAAGCAATAGTCCTAGCCTTCTTCCATTAAGTACAGAGCAATACCAGGAAACTGTTCATAGCCAACATTTCTTCAGTACCAATTAGTAAAGAAATAAAAACTAAAGGCCATAGCTGGCAGATGAAGAAGTATTAGACTGGAAACTTTTATTAACCAAAAGAAAAACAACTACAATATAGTCTGTGTTTCAAATCTTGGCATCCTAAGAGTTTATTTCATTTTCTATCTCACGCCATTAGAATTGTAAACAGAGAGACTGCACAAATACGTGTGGTAAGCCCAATACTTGTGAAGAAGATGGAAGCCATTAGCTTCAAAGAAGAGTGAGACTTCTCAATGAGAACCACATGGAATGCCCACACTCAGAACCCAGATTACAATTCCCACATCTGCTCCAAGCATGACAAAAAGGCCAAGAAAGGTAGGGTTGTGTAAATTGATCCCACCCCACTCCATCTCATCCCAATCTCAAGTATTTCTGATGTGAGAAGGCTTGCATGCTTCATTCAGGAATTTCCTTCACCTTTGTAGCAGGGGCCTACCCAAGAGCTTCAGGGTCCACAAGCATGATTTAAGTTAGGCAGCCACAAAACCTCACTGGTGCACTTCTGCCTTGGTTTGGTTAGGACTCAAAAATATTACTGTGGTAAAGGCTCTACTAAAACAGCTCCACCAACTGCTACCAATTTAGTAGCAAAAAGATGTTTCAAATTTCCATAAGGTAAAGGCTTCTTTATGTTTACCAAAGATGTTCCCAAACTGGCAAACACATATTCCTGCGAGGAGAGTAATCTGCAACGCTGTCTTTGGTCATTTTAGTGGTTAGGATGGAAAAAGTTAGGCCTAAGAACAGGAGACATATGAAAAAATGCTCTACATCACTGGCCATAAAAGAAATGCAAATCAAAGCAACATTGAGATTCCATCTCACCCCAGTAAGAATGTCATATATCAAGAAAACTAACAATAACAATTGTTGGAGGGGATGTGGCCAAAAGGGAACCCTACTTCATTGTTGGTGGGAATGTAAACTGGTTCAGCCACTCTAGCAAGCAGTATGGAGATTCCTCAGAAGGCTAAATATAGAACTCCCCTATGACCCAGCAGCCCCACTTTTGGGTATCTATCCAAAAGACCACAAACAAAATCACAGTAATGCCACCAGCACAACAATGTTCATCGCAGCACAATTTGTCATAGCTAGAATCTGTAACCAACCCAAATGCCCCTCAGTAGACGAATGGATCAGAAAAATGGGGTACATATACACAATGGAATTTTATGCCTCTATCAGAAAGAATGACATTGTCCCATTTGTAAGGAAATGGAAGGACTTGGAAAAAATTATACTAAGTGAAGTGAGCCAGACCCAAAGAAACATGGACTCTATGGTCTCCCTTATTGGGAATAATTAGTACAGGTTCAGGCAACTCATAGCAGAGCATCACAAGGCCCAAAAGCTATACCCTTATAAACACCTAAGACGATGCTAAGTGAAATGAACTCCATGTTATGGAGACAATTGTTATATCACAGTTGTAACTACTTTCAACGTCCCATGTGTATCTGTAGCTCCTACTATTGATGATGTTCTTGTATCACCTTCCTGTGGTTGTACCTACACTATCTCTGTAATCTTATCTGAGTATATTGGAAACCGTGTATACTGGTATTGGAACTAGGAAATTGAAAGGGAATACCAAAATTGAGAGACACAGGATAAAAAAAGACAAACAACTACAAAAGCAATACTTGCAAAACTGTTTGGTGTAAGTGAACTGAACACCTCAGGGGGGGGGGGAAACGGTACGGGGGAGGGGGGAGGAGGGTATGAGGGATAAGGTAACAAACAGTACAAGAAATGTATCCAATGCCTAACGTATGAAACTGTAACCTCTCTGTACATCAGTTTGATAATAAAAATTATTAAAAAAGAACAAAAATCTCTTTAGAGGATCAGAAAGATAATTGGAAGTTCAGTGGTTTAATGACATGGTTTGCACTATATTAGAAGGGATACCAGGGGCCCATGTGCTATCTTTTCAGGAAAAAGTGTTTCTTGGTCAGAGAGATTTGGAACCACGGGATTAAGCAAAATTAGATTTTTCACTGAAGACATTTCAGATCTTTCAGTACACTAATGGGAAATGTGACTCCTCAAGAAGGGATATAAAATGGGGGCAGTTCTCAAGTTTATTTCACCCTGGTACCTTTTCCAAGAAATAGATATTACATACAGAATTAAATTTAAAGGTTATACTGGTTATAAGAAAATATGAGGGTTGTGGAAACAGTCTGAGTTTTGTTGTCATCTATTCAAAATAAGAATTGAATTTTCTGATTCTAACTTTCACTACTTGTGTGATATTGGACAAGTTACTTTACCTCTCTGAATCAGTTTCATTATTTATGAAAATTAGCACAATAATATCTACTTTGAAAGACTTTTTTTTATAAGATCGCAGACTAAAGACATTTATCACATTCCTACATCTCCATCTCCACGAAGTAGTTATAGCTTCAGGTTCATGGCTTCAAGGAAATATGGGTGGTATAGAAAGGCCAGTATGAAGAGTAGACAGAGACCAGGGGAAACCCAGAAATATTACACTAAGTACCTCAGTCTGCCACACAGCTATTTCCCCAAGCAAAAGGGCTAAGCTGCAGACTATACTTTGCAACAAAAGTGCAAGCCCACAGAACTTCCATGGAAACTCAACCGACTTGGGGAGGAGGAACTGGAGCTTCCTTATGCCTGAGGCTGCTATCCAGTGAGATCTTCATCTAGTGAAATCCTGTGAACCATGAAAACTGCTTGTGATGTACCTTACTCATCCCATGTTACAGGCACAGCCTTGCCTACTTGGGTACTAGCTGCAAACAATGTACCACACTGAAACTGGGGTACTGGCCACTGATCTTTGGTGAAAAGCTATCCATAGATGCCCCTGAACCTTGATCCACTCAGTGCCTGGAATGAATACACTCGTACTTCAGTCCAGAGTGCTAGCAGAGGACTTGAGCCACTCTCTCCTGGTGCTGCTATGTGCCTGGAGCTTTCCAGACCTTGGAGCTGCTGCTAAGCCACTGGACCAGCACTGACCCTTAATGTTACTGGTATATGTGAAGGACTTTCTCACCCAGCTGTAGCATCCTTCCTGAAGCCATCCTGTGTCTTTCTAGCCCAGATGCTGCCTTGGAACCAAAGTCTTAGTAGACTACTAACCGGCATACTCAGGAAGTACCCAGAGGAGAATCACAGGATACCTTATGTACAGAGGGAACCAGGATGGAATGTACCATGAGAGCTACAGGTGGAACTACAGCCAAGTTATTATTTTTGTGCGAGTCCTGGGGCTTGAATGCAGGGGCCTGGTCACTGTCTTGAACTTTTTCCGCTCAAAGCTGCTGGTCTATCACTTGAGCTACATTTCTGGATTTTATGGTTAGAGTCTCACAGACTAAACAAAGAAAACACAAGATTTATCAAGGATACCAGTCAATCCCAGGTGAAGTGTGTTCTGGGCTAAACAACCTAGAATCAACAACAGAGCACCATCAGGATAAAGCTTCGTTTTATTTCTTGTTCTTTGTCAGTCATGGCGCTTGAACTCAGGGTCTGAGCACTGTACTTGAGCTTTTTGCTTAAGGTCAGTATCAGTTGAGCTACAGCTCTACTTCTGGCTTTTTGGTAGGTTAGTGGAGAACAGAGTCTCACAGATTTCCCAGCCTGGGTTGGATATGAACTGTGATCCTCAGATCACAGCCTCTTGAGTAGCTAGGATCACACAAGCAGGAACCATGGGCACAGAGCTACTTTTTAATTTCTAACTTAAATGTTTTTTGCTGGTAATGGGGCTTGAACTAAGAAATTTGTATTTTACCACTTCAGCCATGCTTCTAGATATGCCTTTTGTGGGTTATTATACAGATGGAGCCTCATGGACTTTTCTGTCTGGGCTACAATATTCTGGATCTCAGCCAAAAGAGTACTGAGGATTACAAATATGAGCCACTAGCATCTAACTTTAACATTTAATTTTAAACTCCTAGTTTATCTTATAATAATGTTAGCTCCTGGTTTGAAGAACATGGTTCATGTGTAAAGTGTCTAGAAAGCACAAATTCTGAGTTCTAACCCCAGTAACATTAAAAAAAACAGACAAATAATAATGAATTTTAATAAACTTAGCTATTTTCTTCTATAACCATGTTAGGGGTATAGTTGATGTTTCCAATTTTTTAACAACATTTGAATATAGGTTTTGACCTGATGATTCACTATTACTCTAAGTTTTCTCTTCTGTGAGTATTAGGAAAAGTTTTTTTTTTTGGCCAGCCCTGGGCCTTAAACTCAGGGCCTGAGTACTGTACTGTTCCTGGCTTCAATTTTCCTCAAGGCTAGCACTGTACCACTTGAGCCATAGCACCACTTCTGGCCATTTTCTACATATGTGGTGCTGGGCAATTGAACCCAGGGCTTCATGTATATAAGGCAAGCACTCTTGCCAACTAGGCCATATCCCCAGCCCTAGGAAAAGTTTCATTCAACCTAAAAGACACATAATTCACAACAGGAAGACAAGAATATGAAAATGCAAGTCAATATGAGTCATACAAAAGTTTTTAACACCTCAGTTACTGAACCCAAATATACCGAAATGACTAAAATGCCAGGCATAGAATTCAAAACTTTACTTAAAAAATGACCAAGGGTCTCAAAGTGAAATCAGAGATGAATAAAATAAAGAAATCAGTCTAAGACCTGGCAAAAATGTCAGCAATGTGGATGAGAAATTCGACAAAGAAATTGAAGATCCTAAAAAACAAGTAGAAGTTAGAAATGAAAAATTTAATAAATAAAAAAAAACCATAATAGAGAGAATCACCAATAGACTAGAAGAAGCAGAAGAAAGGATATCAGAGACTGAAGATGGGATGGAGGAAATATGTACTCAGTAATATATTAAAAGAATTGAAGAAACAGGACCACAACTTTCAAGAACTCTTGGTTATAATCAAGAGAACAAATCTAATAATTCATGGGATAAAAGAAGTAGCTGAAAAGAAATCCAATGCAATTATATAAGAAAATTTCCCAAATCTTGATGTTCAAATGCAGAAGACATTTAGAACCCCTAGAAGAGTACATCTTTTTTTTATATATATATTTCAGGTAGGGTCTTCCTGGGGCCCAGGACTGGCTGTGAACCTTGATCCCCTACCTGTGCATATATATTTGCCAGGCCTGGGGCTTGGGACTCAGGGCCTGAGCACTGTCCCTGGCTTCTTTTTGCTCAAGGCTAGCACTCTACCTCTTGAGCCACAGCACCACTTCTGTCTTTTTTCTGTTTATGTGGTGCTGAGGAATCAAACCCAGGGCTTCATGCATGCAAGGCAAGTACTCTTGCCACTAAGCCACATTCCCAGCCACCTTAACTGTATTTTTGTTTTTACTTTTTTGGTACGGGGGATCCAACCCAGGACATTGCATTTGCTAGGCAAGCGCTTTGCCACTGAGCTACATCACAGCCCCAAAAGCACCTCTTATTATCACATAATAGTAAAGATGCTGCGAGTAGAGAATAAAGAAAGGATATTGAAAGCCACAAGAGAAAAATGCCAACTTGCTTACAAGGTAACCTCAGATTTCTCACCAGAAACTCTAAAGGCCATGAAAGCATGGAATGTGACATTTAAAGCTTGGAAAGAAAACAATTACCAAGTAAGATTATTATACCCAGCAAAGTTATCCCTCAACAGAGAAATAATGACCTTCTCATGCAAGCATAAGCTATAGGAGTTCATGTCCACCAAGCCTGCAATGCTGAAGATACTTAAAAGATTGCTACATATATGAGGAAATAAGACAGTCACAAAAAGGAGAGCTCAGGAAAGAATAAAGGAATACATGATGAAATAGATAAATATATGAGAATTAGGAAAGAATCAACAAGTTCATCTCAGCACTTGCAAAATTCTAAAATAAATGAGTGACAAAAAAAGCAAACAATACTTAAAAAACCCTGGTAGAATCACAGAAAACAGTAAACATCTTTCAATCATAACCCTAAATTTAAGTGACCATAACTTTTTAATAAAAAGACATAAGGTTGACTGGTTGGATTAAAAGAACAGGATCCATCTATTTTTGCCTTTAGGAGAACCATTTCATTGCATACAAACACAGACCAAAATGAAAGGATGGGAAATGATGTACCAAGCAAGTAGAAACCAAAATTAAGCAGGAACACCTATACTCATATCTGACAAATTAGATTTCAAGGCACAGTTGAAGAGATGAGGAAGGTATTACATATTAGTGAAGGGAATGATCCATATAGAAAATATAACAACCGAATTTATATGCAGCAAATATTGTACAGAAAGGTTACCATTTTTATTTTATTTTATTTTTATTTATTTTTTTTGCCAGTCCTGGGCCTTGGACTCAGGGCCTGAGCACTGTCCCTGGCTTCTTCCCGCTCAAGGCTAACACTCTGCCGCTTGAGCCACAGCGCCGCTTCTGGCCATTTTCTGTATATGTGGTGCTGGGGAATCGAACCTAGGGCCTCGTGTATCCGAGGCAGGCACTCTTGCCACTAGGCTATATCCCCAGCACTAGGTTACCATTTTTTAAGTCAGATAATGAGTACATTTCTTTTTTGGACAATGCCACTCCTTTCTCCCTGTTTCCCTTTGGTGCACATAATTTCATAAAACAAACACTACTGAATATAAAGGAACCAGTAGATTTACACATACAACAATATTGGGTGACTTCAGCACCTTGCTCTTACTAATAAATGATTATGCACAAAAAACTCAACAGGAAACTTCAAAGTTACACTGCATGATAAAGCAAATAACATCCATGATCATCTGAATATTCCATCTAACAGATGAAGAATACATATTTTTCTCAGCAGCCCATGGAACTTTCTCCAAAGTAGACCACATTTTAGGCCATAGAGCAAGTCTTAACAAATGCAAAATTCTCTGTAACTTTTCAGGTCATATTGTAATAAAATTAGACATTAATAGCAAGAAAAATATAAAAGCTACACTGACACAAAGAAAATGAATACAGTAGTACACTTCTGAATGGTCAGTGGGTAATTGAAAAAATTAGATTTGCATTTCTTTTATGGCCAGTGTTGGTGGGAATGTAAACTGGTTCAGCCACTCTGGAAGCGGTATGGAGATTCCTCAGAAGGCTAAACATAGAGCTCCCCTGTGACCCAGCCCCACTTTTGGGTATCTATCCAAAAGACCACAAACAAAATCACACTAAAGCCACCAGCACAACAATGTTCATCGCAGCACAATTTGTCATAGCTAGAATCTGGAACCAACCCAGATGCCCCTCAGTAGACGAATGGATCAGGAAAATGTGGTACATATACACAATGGAATTTTATGCCTCTATCAGAAAGAATGACATTGTCCCATTTGTAAGGAAATGGAAGGACTTGGAAAAAATTATACTAAGTGAAGTGAGCCAGACCCAAAGAAACATAGACTCTATGGTCTCCCTCATAGGGAATAGTTAGCACAGGTTTAGGCAAGTCACAGCAGAGGATCACAAGAGCCCAATAGCTATACCCTTATGAACACATAAGATGATGCTAAGTGAAATGAACTCCATGTTATGGAAACAATTGTTATATCACTGTTGTAACTACTTTCAACGTGCTATGTGTAACTGTAGCTTCTATTATTGATGATGTTCTTGTATCTCCTTCCTGTGGTTGTACCTACATTATCTCTGTATCTTATCTGAGTAAATTGGAAACTGTGTATACTGGTATCAGAACTAGGAAACTGAAAGGGAATACCAAAATCGAGAGACACAGGGTAAAAAAAGATAAACAACTACAGAAGCAATACTTGCAAAACTGTTTGGTATAAATGAACTGAACAACTCATGGGGGGGGGGAAGGGAAAGGGGGAGGCGGGAGGGGGGAATGAGGGAGGAGGTAACAAACAGTACAATAAATGTATCCAATGCCTAACGTATGAAACTGTAACCTCTCTGTACATCAGTTTGATAATAAAAATTAAAAAAATTAAAAAAGAAAAAATTAGAAAGGAAATTTAAAAACTTCTAAAATAGGATGAAAATAAAAATTCAACATACCAGAATCTGTGAAATTATAGCTATGAGTGCCTTCATAAAAAAGTCAGAGAAAGCTCAAATAACCTAATCATGCGCTACAAACTCTTAGACAGACAAGAACAAATCAAACCTACAATTAGTAGATGAAAATAAATAATAAAATAAATTAATAAAGCAAAGATAACAAATATACAAAGCAATAGCATAATGCAGTACAAAAATAGAATCAGCAACAAAAATCAAATGTTTACTTCAATGATACCGAAAAAGCCGTAATAAAATTCAACATCCACTTATGAACAAACTAAGAGTAGAAGAAACTACATCAACATTATAAAGGCCATATATGACAAATTTATAGGCAACATTGTAGTAAGAGGGGAAAAACTGAAAAAGATTTTCATCTGAAATGAAGAGGGAAACAAAAGTGGTTATTCTTCTTCATTGCAGTGTTTGAATTCTTAGCCAGAGCAATAAGACATGATCATGAAGAAAAAGGGATACAGAGCAAAGTAAAGAAAAAAATTCAAATCCCTATCTGCAGGAGATATGTTCCTATATTTACAACACCTTTAAGACTCTACAAAAAACTGTTAGACATGATAAATACTTTAGCCAAGTAGGATACAAAATCAACAACATAAAAAAGATGTTTCTACACCCCGGGGCAGGAAGGCCATGAAACTCTTATCTCCAATTAACTACAAGAAAACTGGAAGTGGCACTGTGGCTCAAGTGGTAGAGAACTAGCCTTGAGCTAAAGAGCTCAGGGCAGCACCCAGGCCCAGAGTTCAAGTCCCACAACCAACAAAAACAGTTTCTTTTTTTTTTTTTTTCAAAAACAGTTTCTATATAGCAATAATGAATAGGCTGAGAGAGAAGTCAGGAAAACAATACTATTCACAATGTTCTGGCTTATGTAACTGTAACTCCTCTGTAAAGAAAGAAGAACAAACAATAGCAAATGGGATTGTGTTAAATCAAAATGTTTCTGTACATCAAAGAAATAAATTACTGAAGAGTCAGCATAAACAGTGGGAGAGAAATCTTTGCCAATTATTTATCTGAAAAGGGGCTAATATCTATAATATATAAATAATTCAAAAATAAAACACTAATAGAACAAATAATACAAATAAATTCATGAAGAATATCTTATCCAAAAAGGAAACACAAATCAAAATAACACTGGATTCCAACTCATCCCAATCAGAATGACTATCAGAAAGAAACAATGATAAATGCTGGCTGGGTTGTGGGGAAAAGGTATATCAATACACTGGAGGGGGGTATGGAAATTAATGTAGTCACTAGGGAAATAAGTATGAAGGTTCCAACAGTTACCATAGGATCTTGTTGAACCATTCTTGGCATATACTCAGAAGAAAGTTAGAATGCAATAGAGATATCTAAATACTAATCTTTACTCAATGGCCAGCCTTTGGAATGAGCCCAAGTGCCCATCAACTGATGAATGGAAAAAGAAAATATAGTACATATACACAGTAGATTATTACTCAGATATAAAGAAGAATGAAATTAGGCCATTTTTAGGAAAATGGATGAAACTAGAGATCATCATATGAAATGAAAATAAGCCGGGTCCATAAAGACAAAAGCCGCATGCTTTCTCTCACATGAAGGATCTAGATCTCACTAAAAAAAGACATGAACATAAATGGGGGATCGTTGGCAGGGATGGGACTTGGAAAACAGAATGGGAGAAATATAATCAAAGTACATTATATGTATGAGAAGGTCATGTAGAAATCCACCTAAAATTTTCTAAGAAAGTTTAAAAGGGAGGGCTTAGGGAAGAAGGGATAAGAAAGAATAATATGGGTGAATATGACCAAAGTACATTATATGGAAGTATGGAAATATCACAATGAAATGTATTATTCTGTACAATTAATATCCACCAAGAAAATACTACTTCCAAAGAATCTAGCAGGATTAAATGAGATTGTGCATAGTATATAACATAATGCCTAGCATACATAGGCACTCAACAGGCAGAAGCTACAGTCATTACATTCATTTGTTATCTTCATTATTGTCAAACCACATATCTAGAGGTGCCCAAACATCTTTCAAATGGGTCTCTGGCCTAAGGACCCAAATAGCCTTATTTCTGATTGCTTTGGAATTAAGATGAGATGTTAATTAAGGGAGATGAGAACTGAACTAGCTATTCAGAGATATGGTTCTGTAACTATTTGCTGTATGACCTTGGGTGGATCAATTTACCTGTCTTTCTTTACCTACCAAAGATAGGTATGAACCACCTGACCCCTTCCTCTAAAGTTTTATGAACCTCTATTCTAAAATGCTATATACGAGATTCATAAACTTATTGTTGAAGAAATATGTGGTACAGATTAAATCTAATTATAAAGGATGGTCCTGTATAACAAATCTATTTTTGTGTTCCAGCAGATGGCTGGCAGAAACAGTGCTTTGCCAATGTGGTTACAATGAATTCCGGTTAGTGAATAATTCTGTATAACAATCACTTTTTTTGGTCCTTGACCCTGTAATCGTCACTCTCTAACATTGCTCTAATCAACTAAAGACCTTGATTATGTATTGCTTTCATTATAGAGGGGGAGATGCACTAAAGTATTCTATAGAATTTCTAGTGAGATATTTAGTTCCAATTCCATTATTTTACAATTGAGGAAACAAGACAAGAGATGTTAAGGGCCTTGTCAGGGGTCACTTAGCTAGTAAATGGCAGAGCTCTGAATGAGTGTTCATTAGAGACTTCATTACAAGTATTTTCACCCAGATCATACATAAAAGTGTTAAGTAGAACCAGAACCAGATTACAGAAACTCTACAGTTTATGCTTGTCAACCTAGCAGGATGTACATTCATCTTGTCCCTTTCTCCTGACTTCAAGCCTTCTTCACATAGGATGGTCCCTGTAATTCCATTGGCAGCCCAGACCCAGCAACCCCACTTTTGGGTATTTATCCAAAAAACCACAAACAAAATCACAGTAAAGCCACCAGCACAACAATGTTCATTGCAGCGCAATTTGTCATAGCGAGAAACTGGAACCAACCCAGATGCCCCTCCGTAGACAAATGGATCAGGAAAATGTGGTACATATACACAATGGAATTTTATGCCTCTATCAGAAAGAATGACATTGCCCCATTTGTAAGGAAATGGAAGGACTTGGAAAAAATTATACTAAGTGAAGTGAGCCAGACCCAAAGAAACATGGACTCTATGGTCTCCCTTATTGGGAATAATTAGCACAGGATTAGGCAAGCCACAGCAGAGGATCACAAGAGCCCAATAGCTATACCCTTATGATCACATAAGATGATGCTAAGTGAAATGAACTCCATTTTATGAAAATGATTGTTATATCAGAGTTGTAACTGCTTTCAACATCACATGTGTATCTGTAGTTTCTACTATTGATGATGTTCGTGTATCACCTTCTTGTGATTGTATCTACACTATCTCTGTAATCTTATCTGAGTGTATGGGAAACAGTGTGTACTGTAATTAGAATTAGGAAATTCAAAGGGAATTCGAAAATTGAGAGACAAAGGGTAAAATACGAGAAACAACAACAAAACCAATACTTGCAAAACTGTTTGGTGTAAGTGAACTGAACACCTCAGGGGGGGAAAGGGGGAGGGGGGAGGGGGGTATGAGGGACAAGGTAACAAACAGTACAAGAAATGTATCCAATGCCTAACGTATGAAACTGTAACCTCTCTGTACATCAGTTTTATAATAAAAACTTTTTAAAAAAGTATAATAACCTTTGCTGCAGAACTTTAGTTAGAGGCTTTTTGAAAGTCTAAACAAATTACACCCATTGATCACTTTTGATACACACACAAAGGCCTCATTCCACAAAGGCCTCTGATTAGTCATGTATGTTTTTCTTATTATGAAACCATGTGGCCTTTTTCAAAACGCTAAGTTAACAGAGATAGAATCTTAACCACTATAAATATCAAAGGTTAGTCTTCAGGGCCCCTACTTTTCTCTTATCTACACACTTTTTCATGAGTACATTTTGTTCCAGAACTTCAACTTTTATTGAGAGTGATACTCCAGAAATCATAGGCCATGCCTCTGACCACTCTGTGACATTGCCATTTAAATGAATTCCTGTCTTGTAGAAGACCTCAGACTAAACTCATCTTCTATCTTAGTGGCTCTCAAAACTGACTACATGTTAGAATCACCTGGGAAGCTTCAAACATTCTCTAGATCCCACCCCTAGAGATTCTGATGCAACTGGTCTGAGATTGGCTCTAGGAATGAGCAAATTTAAAAGCTCCTCAGGAGATTGAAAAGCATGGCTAGGATCCAGAATCCTTGTTGTTGAGTGCTCGTGGCTCATGCCTATAATCCTAGCTACTCAGGAGGCTGAGATTTGCAGGTTGTTTCAAAGTCAGCCTGGACAGGAAAGTCTGTGAGACTCCAATAAACTAGCAAAAAGTGGAAGTAGAGGTGTGGTCAAGTGGTAAGCCTTGAGCAAAAAAGCTAAAGGCCAGTGCCTAGGTACTGAGTTCAAGCCCCAGTACTGAAACTCAGTACACACACACACACACACACACACACACACACACACACACACGAAAGTCCAGACTCTTGAGTCCTCAGCCAAACTCTTGAATGCCAATTTCTTAATTTGTATTTATGGCAGCGCCTTTCTCTTTCACCCTGGTTCAAAATCTAGGGTAGTGTTGGGTCTGAGCAATAGAAACCAAAACAATTTTGCAATGTGTGAAGTACTAAGCAAATGCAAGGAATTATTTTATGCAGTACAGATATGAATTAAGTGTATCATTTTAGTAGCTTAGTTTTATCAACTCATTAAAATTAAACATGTTAATGGTTAAAAAGGCAGTTTTTCATTCTAAACTTCTTGTCTAGCAGAGCACAGAGTCAGAGAGAAACTATTGTTTGAACATGATATAAGTCAACAGACCTATCCCACCTTCCTGTAGCAAGTTTACCCATCAATGGGCTGAAAGAACCCAGATGACTGGCATCATGTGCCATTGTTCCCAGAAGTAATTCTGTCAATCCTGGTGAGAGTCTGTGGGTGGCCCCATGGCACCCCTCCTCTCTGGAGGAGTACAGCCATGAGAGCTGGCCAGCGAAACCACAAGCAGCACTTATGCTGAGAACCACACACATGCAACATGGCTCTAAACCGAGTCCCAGAATAGTTCAAGATGGCTAGTGCTTTTGCTATCCATGCACATTTTGTACCTTGTGTCAGATATGGAGCTTATCCTGAATCACACAGGATTTTTCTAATTATGGGACAAACCAAACCATTTAAAAAATAATTTGTAGGGCTGGGAATGTGACTTAGCAGTAGAGGCTTGCCTAGCATTTATGAAGCCTTCGGTTTGATTCATCAGCACCACATAAACAGAAAAGGCCAGAAGTGGCTCTGTGGCTCAAGATGTAGAGTGCTAGCCTTGAACAAAAAGAAACCAGGGATATTGCTCAGGCCCTAAGTCCAAGCCCCAGGACTGGCAAAATAAATAAATAAATAAAACATTTTTATTATCTCTAAATAGTGTGCAAAAGGGCTTCAATTCAACAAGTGAGATTATGACTACAATGCATCTTGGCCAATGTCACCCATTCGAGTGTTCTACTCCACCCTTTCCAACCCCACCAATCTCACCTTTCATCTCTTCATGTGTCTGCCCCCACTCCCTCTAACCTCCTCCCCTAGTAAAACACATTTCAGCTTCCTCAAACCAGAGAGTTTGATCAGTCTACATGTACATCAGTGCTTGCTCTATGCTATGGATCAGAAAGAACCAATTCATTTTTTCCCAAGTGCATACCCACCTGATTTCATGGCTTTCAATATGCGGAATGTTTACCTTGTCACCTCTGTTTCCAATATTGTCACTCCTAGTGACCATGCAGGACCTGTTCAGGTAACTGAATATTGGCTATTTTCTACATGTTGTACTCATTAGAACTTTTCCCAGGAAATATCTTTTCCCTGGTAGGGAGTTTGGGCATATAACAGTAAGCCACTAGTGAAACGCATCATCTTTGAAGTCACAGAATTGCATTCAAGTCTCAGATCCACCACTTACAAAATTCTGTACAGCACTAAACAAATTGCTTCCATTTCTTTTAGTGAGCATATCCTCATTTGTAAAATGGGGATACTATCATTTACCTTACACAGTTATTATGGGATTAGATAACATAAAAGCATGTGTAAGATATTCTCTAGGCACTTGATAAATATAAGTCAGTCTCTTTGGAAAATTCCATAACTGTATGTTTCATTTACCTCATACCCAACTAAATAGAAAGTGTGAATAACCAAGCCTTTTTACCTAATATAAATTGCTGCTCGGAATGATTTTCCAAGGCACATCAAGATCCCAAAATAGCCTTGAAGGATTTCACTGCCTGTGGAAAGGTTTTTTTTTTTTTCAGTTAATTTTTTCAATTATATGTAATAAATGTTCTTTGGAAGATTTGCTGGCACTATACTTGTACTACAGGAAATAGACCTTCCTTGAGTAACTAGGATTACAAATGTGAGCCACCAATACCAGGCTATATTTATTTTATCTTTTCAATTAGTTCTCTTGGGCTTTCTAGCCACTATATATATTTATCTAATCCTCCCTTTTTTTCTTCATTGTATTGGCAAAAAATTTAAGAGTAATGTTGAACATTAGCTGTTATAATAAGCATATTTGTCTTATTCTGATTTGAGCAAAACTGTAATGAATATTTATCATCAAGTACTAGGCTGTTTATTAAATTAAGATACTTTTTACTATATTAAAGAATATCCTTTACTTCTTATTTTTCTGATAATTATCAGAAGGGAGTTAAATTTTTATCAAATTCCTTGTTGTATCTGAGTTAATCATATGATTTATATCTTAGAAAAAATTATTTATTTAATTGTCAAAGTGATGTACAGAAAGGTTATAGTTTCATACATAAGGCAGTGTGTACATTTCTTACCTCACTTGTTACCTCCTCCTTCATTTTTCCCCGCCTTACCCCCTTCTCATTTCCCTCCCCCCCATTAGTTGTACAGTTGGTTTATAGCATATAGTTTTGTAAGTAATGCGGTTGCATTGGTTTGTCTTTTATCCTTTGTCCCTCCATTTTGATATTCCCCTTTCCTTCCCTAGTTACAATACACGTATATACAATATCCAGGGTACCAAAATCAGTTACAGTGATATCAGGGGTAAAACCATGGGGAAGAATGACAAAAGGAAAAGGCATAAATTCACATGGCATGTTGAAAATAACAGTGATAAACCACTTGTTTCCATAACTTGGAGTTCATTTTGCTTAGCATCATCTGATTTATATCTTTTGAGCTGACATAATGTGGTATTAAGATTTCCTATCATTGAACCATCTCTGCATTCCTGGCACAAAACCCAGCTGGCCATGGCATATTATCTTTTACATACACTTCAAGGTTTTACTTGCTAGTAGTTTAAGATGTTTTATGTAAGATTTTTTTCAGTTTTCTTTTGGTGCTGTTTTTGGAAGTGTTTTCTATCAAGGTTATACTGGTATTGCAAAATAAACTTGGAAGCATCTTTTCTGTTTTTATGCTTTGTAACAGTTCATAGAATTTGGGAGATGCTTCTTATATATTACCTCAATTTAATTTGACTCTAGCTCTTTTTTTCCTAGAATGTCACTAGGTAGCATGTGTTTTATCAGAAAAAAATTTTTCTAATATCCTTCATTTAAAATCTAAAATATGACTAGACATGATGACCTATACAGAACTACAGGCATTCATACACAAATATTCAGACTAAAGGAGGATACCTGAGGGTGGAAACACAAAGGTATTACTTTTATGAACATTTAAAATGCTATTTTTGAAACAAATTCCAGGAAATTGAAACATGACTTTTTTTTGTTACTGTTTGTTTTTGCTTTGGGATTTTTATTTTGGGGGCTAAAGGGGAACACAGAAATGGAGGGATGGAGGGTGAACAAAGGCAATCATGCTATTCACTATACACTATGTGGAAAATAACTTATGTAACTTGTGGGCAGGGATGGGAAGGGGAAATCTGGGGAAAGCAAAGGAAGGGGTGATATTGTCAAAAAAAGAGAAATGTACTCATTATCTGACTTAGAAAATGATACACCCTCTGTACAACACCTTAGTAATAATAATAAAACTATATTAAAAACCCATAATGTTGTTTTTAGTTGGTAGCAGTTTCTTAAAGACAACTGGTACATAATTTTAGAATTCAGCTTCAGTGTTTTTGAAAAGCTTTCTCCACTATGTATTTTGCTTTATTTTTTTAGTGGTACTGAGGTTCAAACTCAGAGCCATGTGCTTGCTAAGAGGGTATTGTACCGGTGAGCCATGTGCATAGATAGCCCTGTTTTGCACTATTTATTTTTGAAACAGAGTCTCACTTTTTGCTTGGGTGCACAACTGGACTATGATCTTCCTGTTTCGTGCTTCCCACCATAATAACATGTATGTACAACTACACCTAGCTTTTTTCTGTTCACATGAAGTCTCACAAACTTTTTTGACCTGTGCTGGCCTGGAACTACAATCCTCCAAACCCAGCCTCCTGAATAGCATGTGCCACTGAGCCCAGATATTGGGCTCATGAGAAGGGGTCTCATGAAATTTTTGCTAAGGCTGGCTTTGAACCAAAATCCTCCTGATCTCAACCTCCCAAGATTTATAGAGGGAATTATAGGTGTGAGTCACCACAGTTGGCTGACAACATTTTTAAATCATGATTTCTTCTTATCTGTTTTCCATGGACTTTCATTTCAGGCAATAATGTCATCACTTCCTGAGGTATCAGAGGCAGGAAGAATGAAAGATGAGGGTGTGGAAGGAAGAGGACAAGCAGGCTGTAGGGGAAACAAAGCTTTGGAAGGTTTGTTCTAGAAAGGTTTTATGTGAGGATGCAGCTTAAAGAGTTCTTTGGAGGGGAACAATTTGCTGGCTGAGGTGACTAATACGGGAGTTAGGGAAGGAAATTTAATTTTCCTACTCATCACTATCAATAAATATTTACAGAATTCTTGGTATATTTTCATTTTGAATACACAGCTTTAACTGAAACAGATCTCTTTCGGGACAGTTGGGATTTAAATTTCCAAATTGCAGGTACTGAGTTAACATGATAAGTGTCTTATTATCTCTATGATCCTGTTTGTGAAAACGTCTTTCCTTCCATCTTTAGAAATAAATCTTTGGACCTCCCCCCTTCCCCCTTACCATAGTTCACTTTCTACACAAACACAGAGGTGATGAATACACTAGAACTTATAAGCTGTGACGGAAAAGTCTGGTTATTGACGTCAGATAGTACCAATGTCACACATCTTAATTATTCCCAATAATCTGAGAAGTCAGTGTTCAGGAACTGCTTGTTCTATAGCTACTTTTCTAAGAGAAAAGGAATAGTCTGGAAAACTCATCCTCTTCAAAAAGTCTAACTTGGCTTCAAATTATATCCTTCTAATTGGTTCACTCTTTTCCTCTACCCTTTCCTTCTCTAGCAGTCTTCCCAGTGGCCTAATTTGCTGGGAGCATCTGGGTCAGTAACTTTCCTTGGGCACTTTGGTTTATTTCCTCTAAGCTCCAAGTCTGTTACAAAAAGCCTTGTTGAAATCTAGGCTGTGATTCAGTGGGATCTGATAAAAAGCCTGGATTTAGCATCTGGAAAATCCCAAATTGCACCCATCTATATAAACAACTGAATGGAAGGGATGGAGCTCTGGGAGGACTGTTCCTTCTTGTGCAGTGATTGCCCCTTCTGGTATGAAGAGTGAGGTTAATAGAAAACATCAACAAACAGCATTTGCCTTTTTTATAGAAATTTACCCAAAAAATGTTGAACATATTGTTTAAGAAAACTATTTTTAAACAAAGCCCTTCTCCCATATTGCCCCAATAGTCTACTGCAGGCTCTTCCCCTTCCAAGGAATGAGGTCATGCTTTATGGGATACATCTGCTTCTGAGGATATTACTGCCCTGAGCACAGAACATGACTTCATTAGGGGGAACAGTGGACCAGAGAGATTCAACAGGAGATTCACATATGTGACAGCAAAAGGAAAAAGAGCCAATTGAGATTCTCCTCAGGTCTCTGGGCTTCAGGATAGAATAAAGACCTGGTGATTTCACTCTCATATGACTTCCTTTTGCCTTAAAAAATCATGAGCTATGCACAAAAACTTCCAGAAACCCGCAACTCATAGCAACATAACCTCTATTGGTAAACAGAGAAGCTGTCTTCTCTCAAGAGACTGGATGGGATTACATTCTGGGAAGAGACCAGGTGTCTGAAACTTTGGAGTAGCTACTGAATGCACACCCATACAGAGAAAACTCTTGCTTCAAGGAAGTATTATTTCAGGGCTACAGATATACAAATGTCATCTTTCAGTTCTGAAAAAAACAAATTCAGAACATTAGTGGGGATTTTGGCTTTCCAGGAAGATGGTTTCCAGAGCACTTTTATAAGATTTTGACATGTGGTGCTTATAATGTGTGTGTGTGTGTGTGTGTGTGTGTGTGTGTGTGTGTGTGTGTGTGTGTGTGTGTCCTGTGGCTAAAATTCATGGCTGTCCCTGAGCTTTTTTTGCTCAAGGCTAGTGTTCTACCACTTGATCCATAGCTCCATTTCTGGCTTTTTTTGGTGATATAACCGTAATTTTTTAAAATGAGCAAGTCCATTAATCTGTTACTAACTGAGCTCTGGTTGAGTTGCATCTGTTCCCATTTTACTTCATACTGCAAAAAAGTTTCAATAGACAGCAAAATATTTTGCAGTTATTCATAGTCTTCTGCTTCTATTGACTAAGTCTTTTCAAATAAAACCATTGAAATAGCTGGCATTTTAAAAGGCAATAATTGCTGGTTTAATTTACTAGGCTTTGCTTCTAAGGACTCACTATGTAAGCAGCTGAGGTCATAGAAGTGGAAGGGAATGTTGAGATATTATGTGTCTAGGGCTCCTATGACTTAGCAAAAGTAGAAATCTAGAACATCAGGGTAGGTTAATTTCCAACTTACTTTTCCTTTATTTATTTTTGCCAGTCAAGGGGCTTGAACTTAGGGCCTGAGAAGTGTCAGTAGATTTTTCACTGAAGGCTGGCACTCTACTATTTAAGTTACACCTCCACTTCTGTTTTTTTGGTGGTTAGCTAGAGATAAGCATCTCAAGGACTTTCTTGCCTGGCTGGCTTCACACTGTGATCCTCAGATCTCAGCCTTCTGGGTAGCTAGGATTATAGCCTTGAGCCACTTGCACCTGGCATGTTTGCAACTCCTTACTCTAACCTACTTTAAAAGTAAATCCCACTCAGAGTCAGTAAATTCTTCCTGTGTACATGGTGCTGTCAAAGTATGTCATATATCTGGATGTGTTTACAGGATAATTTGGGGAGAAATCTGATTCCATCTCAGACTGATTCAATACAATCTGGATGGAAATTTCTAGTTCCAAAGAAGTCCTAAATTATTTTTATGCATTTGAAACTGCTGGCATTAGGATGGCTGCTTGAGGGTCTGGCAGGATAGCAGTGGTAGAGATATGACAATTACAGAGAACAGCAGATGAGTAAGAACAGTATCATCTACCTTTGCACAACATTTAACAGAAAGAATTCACAGCTTGTTATTTTATTAAATCCCACATTTCGTATATGTTAATGTAGAATCTACAGAAAAACAACCTTGAAGATCAAGGAAAAAAAGATCACTCATCTAGGATCCACCAGCCAAAGGGATAGGTAAGACTCAGACTGAAGAGATAAAGTAAACCCCATTTTCAGGCAGCCCCTGTTTTGTCATCTGTTTAAACTATGAGTAACCCAGGCCACCAATTATCCCGGCTAGCAGGACAAGCTTATTAGGGCCCAGCTGGTCAGGATACTCCATGCTTAACTCTAACCGCCTGGGAATGCTTAACTCTAACTGCCCCGGAATGCCTCGAGCCCTGAGCCAACCAGATTTGTACCCATATCCAAATCTTGCTGGAACACCTGATTGCTGTAACTTTGGTTTTAGCCTTTATAAGCTCTGTGAAATCTCAGCTTGAGGCCTTCCTCCTAACGTCTGCTGTGTCGGTGGGTAGGACCAGGCCCGAGTTGCAGCTCGCTTGAATAAAGCCTTGCTTTTGCGTTTCGGAGCGTCTGGCTCTTGGTGGTCTTCTTGGGGGTCTTCTCGCGACATGGGCATAACAAGACCTAGGTATGTGATGGCAAATCTCTTGTTTTTGTTATGCATTATAACTTCTTAACAGTCTTGCAGATCAATGAGTACTGAGTTCAAAGGAGAGAAAAATGATAGTTCAATTAAAAAAACAAAATAGAATTCTGGCAACTTGATAAAGTCGTAAAGGATAATATATCAGCATTTTATTTGGTGTCTTCAATATGTGGAATTCACTCTTGTATAAAAAAATGCCTCCAGTGATCAAGCTCTCCCTTACCATGCCTTTTCTACTCTTTCTCCTCATGATACCTATAGCTTAACAAGAGGCTCTTTGAAAACTAAATGAAAGTTGGGAAAAAAATTGGACCAAGATATTTTTTAAAATTGAGAGGGGCCAGGCACTGGTAGCTCACACTTTTATTCCTAGCTACTCAGCAAGCTGAGATCTGAGGATCATGGTTCAAAGCCAGTCTGGGCAGAAAAGTCTCCGTGAAACTTATCTCCAATTAACCACTTAAAAACCAAAAGTGGTGGGGCTGGGAATATGGCCTAGTGGCAAGAGTGCTTGCCGCCTACACATGAAGCCCTCGGTTCGATTCCCCAGCACCACATATATGGAAAACGGCCAGAAGGGGCGCTGTGGCTCAGGTGGCAGAGTGCTAGCCTTGAGCGGGAAGAAGCCAGGGACCGTGCTCAGGCCCTGAGTCCAAGGCCCAGGACTGGCCCCCCCAAAAAACCAAAAAAAACAAAAAAAACCCAAAAGTGGTGGTGTGGTTTAAGGGGCAGAGCACTAGCCTTGAGCACAAGGCTCAGAGACAGTACCCAGGCCTGAGTTGAAGCTCCACAGCCAGCAAAAAAGAAAAAAAGAGGGGATGGTGGAAGAGGAACTGGGAGCTCATTTTGCACTGATGTTTACACCAATCAGGTGTGCAAGCATCTAGACCATTCTCTGAACTTGTTCAAGGGACTGCACATCTTGCCACACGTACTTTTCTAATATGTGAGTTATATCTTCCTCAATTCAATGATGAAGGCCTTCTTTAGAAGTCAGTGTAGTAAAGTGGTAAAAATAAGCTCTTTAGGATCAGACATATGTTGGTTTGAGCACTATCATCTTATTGTGTGGTCTAAGGCAACTTATTTTGCTGTGCCAGGGATCAAACTGAGGGCTATGTGCATCCAATGAAAACCTTCTACCACTGAGCTACACCTGGCCCTAGGCGACCTTTCAAAATTTTAGCAGGTTTTAATGGTTACATGAAAATAATGCCATCAATTTTTCAAAGTTGTTGTAAGGAGTAAATAACTGTCCCTAATGGTAAATTTCCTGGCAGGATCTGATACATCATGGGTGATTAATCAATGTGGATAGGTACAGAATCATTGTTAATCGTTACTTCTGGCCTTCAAAGCTAGCAAAGATAGCAAGTTGTCTTAAGATTAAGTTTTTATTTGAGAGATCTATACTGTAAAGTTTCAGTAGCTTGAGCTCAATATTTTAACTTTATTTTAGGTTATTTTTATTTCTTATATATTTTGCTCTAGATATTATTAAGTGGTTACTTTTGTGAACTCATGGCCTGGGCACTGTCCCTGACCTTTCTTTTTATTTTTTTGCCCAATGCTAGCATTCTACTACATGAGCCACAGCTCCACGTATAGATTTATGGTGATTAATGGAAGATTAGAGTCTCATGGACTTCTCTGCCTGAGCTGGCTATGAACCATGATCCTCAGATCTAAGCCTCCTGAGTAGCTAGGATTACAGGTGTGTTATCAGTGTATGAAGTTATTTTTAAACTTCAGAGTCAACCTAGGGAGATATGGGAATATTAAGTATGATTGAAGTGGGATTGTAAATAAATGGGAAAGAAAGGACTTGTCAGCAAATTGTATTGGGACAATTGGCCATCAATTTTGTAAACAGTAGCATACAATTCCTTTATCAGGCTCTATGCAAAAATAGATTATAGATATAAGATAAAGATGTAAATTGGAGAAAACATTTTAATACTTTTAGAGACAAATATTGAAGACTATTTTTATGCCTTTAGTGTAGTAAAAGATTTCTTAAACGAGATATAAAAGTGAACTCATAGGGTGAAGCTGAAAAATGCTGGCTACATCAATGTGTTTTGGTGAAAATGTAGAAACAAAATAACTTAGGCCCCTTGGCAAGAGTACAAGTTAGCACAATTTGGAAGAGTAGTTAGACAATAGCTGAAAAAAATGATTTTCTGTGTAACTTATGACATAACAATGCTAGTATGGCTATAGACTCAGATAAGCTTTTTCAAGCACACAGGAGATATGTAGACAGAGAAATGGAAACTTTATCATCCATCACCATGAGAATGAGTAAACAACATATAGTATTTTCATACAATAGGAAACCCAGCAGTATTTGAAATTATTGACTATGTCTGTACTTACCAATATAAATGATACTGTGTGAAAAGTGTAAATTGAAGGAACATAAGGACAAGACACTATTTACTATGAGTTAACACAGATATGAGTCAGGTTTCTGATTTGGGGACAAGATGGTTCATTTTCTGGAACTACAAGTAAACACCCTGGGGGGAAAACTTAATAGACACTCACAAAAGTGATTGAAAACTTGAAAGGAGAATGTGTATTGGCTAAGAATACCACTAGGTGAGGAAGTACATAGGAATGAGGTCTCTGGGTTTTCTTTCTCATATGTCCCAGATTGGGAAATGAAAAGGTCTGCAACCTGGAATAACCTAGAGCTTAGATGAAAATACAGCAAAGTAAAACACCAGGATAGTGGCTACTTGAAAGAGGTGGGATGGGGGAAAGGAGTAGATGAAGTGGGTAAAAATGTAGACAAGAATCCAATGCATATCCTCCAAAATTAATAAGAGTGAGGGAAGGGTGGATTGAGGGGGATGAGTGAGAATGTTGAAATGGGTGACACTGATCAAGATATATTGCTTTCATAAGCTTCTTTGGTAAATGACAACTCCTTTGTACAACGGACCTAAAGATAATAATAAAAAGAAAATACAAGGGGGAAATCCTAAAATCACAAGCCAAATGCCAGTGGCTCAGGTCTGTAATTGTAGCTACTCAGAAGGCTGAGGTCTGAGGATCATGGTTCAAGGCTAGCTTGGGCAGGAATGTTGTGAGCAAGCTGTGGCTTGCTCAAATGGTAGTGATAGCCTTGAGCAAAAGGCTCAGGGACAGTGCCTAGGCCCTAGTGCTTAAGCCTTGAGTTTAAGCTCCAAGACATACGTGCACATGTATGCACATGTGTGCACATGTGCGTGTATACACACATGTGAGCACACAGGTGCGCCTACACAAAGGGTTGAAAAAAGAGAAGTTTAATACAGATTTAATTGGGAAAACTATAAACCTGTGGCAAGAGCATCTAATCATCTCAACATAAGCAAAGCAGTGGAACTAGGAAGGCTAACCCATACCCTGCTACATGCTAGGGGGTTGAAGGCAGGCTCCTCCACTTGACCGGCCCTGTGACATTGGTCAGATAATTCCTAATTCCCTATCCAGATCCAGGAGCTCCTCACTTTCCACTCAGCAGTAGGTAATCTACACTAAGCCTCTGCCAGACCTCTTTTCAATGCCAAAAGCCAACCTAGGCCTGATGTCTCCCGGTCCTTCAATGAAAGACAGAAGGTAAGCTACCTTCAGTGACTCCTAATCATGTATCTAGTTGCAAAATATCAAGTAGAATTCTCTCTCTCTCTCTCTCTCTCTTTGGCAGCAGAAGGCAGCCTAACTCAGAAACCTATTTTTCCTTTGTATAGGCATCAGCAGAGAGGAAGTGTAATGTCCATCTGCTCTTGGGTATCTGTAGAACAGTCAAAGAAAAAATCCTACTTGAATCCTTGTAAGTTGGAGACCAATTATATGTATTTATAACTTCCAGGATATGATAACATAATTTATACTAAAAACTAGGAAAAATCAAAACATGAATGAAATGTGAAAAGTATCATACTACGTGAACTAAGCCAGTTTCAGGAAGACAAAGGACTCATGTTTTCTCTCATATGAAGATCTTAGACCCAAATGACAACCTCTCATGTAAACACATAGAGACATATGCATATATACAGAATTTAGTTGATTGAAGTATAATGAAATTTCCATGGGGCAAATATTTCCAACGATTAAGACTGTTCAACAAAATGATTATCAGGAAGCTGAAACACGTTTGAATGGAGTAGGGGGCTAATGAGGATGAATGGATGAAAAAGGGAACAAGAGATATACAGTCAGAATATTCAATGTAAAATGTGATAAAGGAAAATGGGACATGTGAAATGAGTATAGAATAGTGAAGGGACAGGATGTGAAAGAATGATGGAAGAGGTGACTTCAATCAAGGAACACTGGAAACATAAATTGACATGATAAATTGGAACCCTATTGTATAACCATTTGAAGTTTGGAAAATAAAAAAAATGTGAACGAGAAAAGAAAATCAACTGGTACCATTCTGAGATGAATCAGATTGTGGGAACTATAACCCTAAAACTGCTTCAATGATTAATTGCAAATTCCCTCAAAACAAATGAAAAAATAGTAAGCAAAGAAATATGTCATAAAATAGTGAAATGGCAATCATATACACATAGATACACAAGCACACAGGAAATTAAAAACTTGCCAAATGAGCTAAAATATAGAGTGGGGATGACTGCAGACAGGGACAATGAACTTGAGGATAGATTAATAGAGTTTACATAAAATCTAAACAACACAGAAAAGACTATTGAGACTAGAACAGGATTCGTTCTGCTGATTATTTCTGCTTCATGTCTTCGTCCATTTTGTTACTATAGAAGAATATCCAAAATTAGATAACCTCTAACAGAAATTTAATAGAAACAAATAGAGAAATTTGTCTCATGGTTCTAAAGGCTGGGGAGTCCAATATAGAAATACCGGCACCCGGTGAGGTTTCTTGTACTGAATCATCCCAGGAAACAATGCAGAAGGCAAATGAGCATGTGAGATAAACAGTCTGGATTCTCCACACTGATAATTAGCCCACTCCCCAAGTACCTGATCTACCACCCCAATAATGGGCCTTAATCCATTCTTGAGGGTAGTGCCTTCCTGATCTAATCATTTCTTACTACCATCACAATGGTCATTGAGTTGCAACATGAGTTTTTGTAGGAAATACTCAAACTATATTCCCTTATAAATCCCAGAATTGAAACTAAAGAAGCCAGCAAACCAGAAACATTAATAGGAACAGCTGAAGGGAGAAAGACAAGTCCTAAAAATCTGCTCTCTTGAGATAAATAACCAGGAAAGGAGCAACCTAGCATGAGAGAAAACATTGAGACAAAAACCTCTCAACTGTAGCCTAATAATTCAGAAAAAAACCAAAACATTGTTCCCCAACTCTGTCCGTACCAACAAATTCCAAGAAAGGTACTTAGAATGCTACTGTGATTAGGCTAAATCAAGAACCTCCAGTCCCCTGCTGATGTGAAATCAGGGCAGCCCAATTAGAGAGCTAGTACTTCCATTCCTTGTGCTATATGACTAGAATCTGGGCAGGTTACTGCTAGCTTGTTACAAATATCTTTATGTCCTATCTCTACCCATCAGTGAAAATGAGGCCCTCTCAGGTGTCAAAGAAGGCCATGTGTGTACTTCTACTGCTTCCTGAAAGTAATGCGCTGACAGCTCTCTCTTCTCTTACTGAAATAGTGTTGCATAAAGCAAAAGATTCTAAGGAGGATAAAGAACCTATAAACAAAATATAAAATTTTGAGTTTGTTTTTTCTTTTTTTGCTGGTCCTGGGGTTGAATTCAGGACCTGGGCACTGTCCCTGAGCCTCTTTGTGCTCAAGGCTAGCATTCTACCACTTGAACCACAGTGCGACTTCTGAGTTTTTCTGAGTAGTTTATTGGAGAAATAAGTCTCACAGACTTTTCTTCCCAGGCTAGCTTCTAACTGAGATCCTTAGATCTCATTCTCTTGATTACCTATATTTATAGGCATGAGCCACCAGTGCCTGGCTGAATGTTGAGTTCTAATTAAAAAATTCACACACCATACTACTAAGAACCAAGTATTTACCTATTTATTTATCTTAAGTATTTGTACAAAGGAGTTGCTACTTAACAAAGCAGTTTATGAGTACAATGTATCTTGGTCAATATCACCCTTTTCAGCATCCTCACCAAGTATATTTTTGTAAGATGGTGTTCATCCTTTGTAACTCAGGTTGGCTAGGAATTTACTCTGTAGCCCGAGCGAGTCTCAAACTAGAAATTTTCCTGCCTCAGCCTCCTGATTAGAGGTGTGTGTTACCATGTCCAGCTAACAAAGAATATTCTAAATTGCATGATTTTCCTAACGACTAACCTATATTCCAAGCAGTAAATGAAGTCATACTTTTTATACTATTTCTGGCTGTGGTGGCACACACTGGGAATCCAAGAGGCTGAGGGAGGAGGGAGCTGTGCTCCTGGACAGAACTAACACTTTTTTTTTTTCAAAATTTTAATATCAAACTGATGTACAGAGAGGTTACAGTTTCATACATTAGGCGTTGGATTCATTTCTTGTACTGTTTGTTACCATGTCCCTCATACCTCCCTCCCTCCTCCTCCTTTCCCCCCCCCCCCGAGGTGTTCAGTTCACTTACACCAAACAGTTTTGCAAGTATTGCTTTTGTAGCTGTTTGTCTTTTTTTACCCTGTGTCTCTCAATTTTGGTATTCCCTTTCAATTTCCTACTTCTAATACCAGTATACACGGTTTCCAATATACTCAGATAAGATTACAGAGATAGTGTAGGTACAACCACAGGAAGGTGATACAAGAACATCATCAATAATAGAAGCTACAGATACAGATGGGATGTTGAAAGTAGTTACAACTGTGATATAACAATCGTTTCCATAACATGGAGTTCATTTCACTTAGTATCATCTTATGTGCAGAACTAACACTTCTGAGGGTATTACTGCCCTGAGCACAGAGTACCTTTCCTTTATATTCTTACCAGTATCTGTTGGTATGTGTTTCCTTGAAGAATGCCATTTTGACTGAGGTGAAAACCCAATGTAGTTTTCATCAGTAGTTCAATGTAGTTTTCAGCATTTTTGTGATTGCTAAAGATGTTGAAAAGATTTTCATGAATTTAATAGTTATTCACACTTCTTCGTATAAAAAGAGTTCAGCTCATATGCCCATTCATTGATTGGATTGTTATTTTGGTGTTTACGTTTTTGGGTTCTGTTTATATTCTGAATATTAATTCCCTGTTGGATAAACCTTTGGAAAGATTTTATCCCATCTGAAGAAAGAGCTTAGAACCCCCCCTCCCCATTTTTGCTGAGGAAAAGTTTTGAATGCATATAATGCCACTTGTCCATTCTTACTCTTATTTTATGTACTATTTGTGGATTTTACTACTTCTTCCTGACTAGGACTGGTCAAAAAGTTCTCCATATCAGTAGTTTTTCTGGTAGTTTCAAGTCTTAGGTTAAGCTTTTTAAAAAAAATTTATATTGAGTTTACTTTTGTACAGGGTGAGAGATGGTGTTTAGTCTTCTATAGGGGATATCCATTGTCTCTAGCACAATTTTTTTGTATGTTGATACAGTTTTTGGGGCTGCACACTTAATAGGCTTTACCACTTGAGCCATGCCATTTTTTCAGACAGGCTCTTATATTTTCTTGGGCCCAGCCTGGGACCACAATCCTTTACGGGCCTCCCTTGTATCTGAAATTGCAGTTACATGTCACTGTGCACCGCTTATTGATACAGATAAGGTCTCACTAGCTTTTTGTTTTCCCCCTGGGGTACTGTCAAACTACAATCCTGTTGATCTTCACTTCCAAAGTATCTGGGATTACTGGCATGAGCCATATCACTCAGCTGTAGGTAGATTTTGTATTGGCTATTTTTTCTGAAAGTATATACCAGATCTAAGAGCCTGCTAGTGATTTCTCCATAAAGGATCATATCTTCTGTAAATGGAATCATTTGACTTCTCCCTTTCCTATGTGTATCTTTTGTTTCTTCCTTTTGGTTTTTTTCTCTGGTTAAGGAAACAACTCTATTGAAAAAGAGTGAAGAGAGTAGACATAATTTTCCTGGTCCCAGTCTTATTGGAAATGCTTTCAGTTATTTCCTATTCAGAATATTATATCCTAATCTTTCATTCATGGCTTTTATTATGTTGAAGCATGATCTTTCTATTACTAGTTGCTTAAGGTGTTTTTCAAAAAAAAAAATCATGAGTGGGTGTTGAGTTTTACCCCCCAAAGGCTTTTTCTGCATCTATTGAGATGATTATATGATTCCCCCCCCCCCACCTTGCTCATTTTATATGCCATATTACTTTTATCAATTTGCCCATGTTGAACCATCCTATAATTCTTGGCATGAAGCCAACATGATCATGTCATATGATCTTTATAATGTGTTGTTAAATTTTGTTATTAAGTATTAAACTGAAGGGTTTTTATATCTATGTTCATCCAGTAAATTAGCCTACATTTTTCCTTTTTTAGTATGTCTTTATATAGTTTTGTGTCAAGGTAACATTAACCTCATAGAATGAGCTTTGGAGTGTTGTCTCCTTTTGTATTTTATAGAAACAATTTGAATAACATTGGTATTAGTTCTTTGGAGTTCTGGCAGAATTCTGAATCTATCCATCAAGTCTTTTTTTGTTCTTGCTGGAAGTTTTTTTCTTCTTTAATTACTGTTTCAAACTCAGTGCTTATTACTGATCTGTTATTTGTATCTTCTTGGGTTTTTTTTTTTTTTTGGTAAGTGAAAAGTGTCCAGAAATTTACCTATTTCATCCAGATTATCCAATGCTGGCATGTATGCTTATAGGTTCTGGTATTTTTTTGTCAGTCCTGGGGCTTGGACTCAGGGCCTGAGCACTGTCCCTGGCTTCATTTTGCTCAAGGCTAGCACTCTACCTCTTGAGCCACAGTGACACTCCAAGCTTTTTCTGTTTATGAGGTGCTGAGGAATCAAATGCAGGGCTTCATGCATGCTAGGCAAGCACTCTATTGCCAAGCCACATTCCCAGCCCAATGTTCTGGCAGTTTGGATTTTCAGTTTCATTTGCTTCTTTGCATTTTTCTCTTCTTAATTTCTGTGACAACCCACTAGTTGTTCAAAAGTATAGAGTACAGATAGATGTCAGTGGCTCACCTCTGTAGTCCTAGCTACTCCAGAGGCTCAGATCTGGAGGGTTGTGTTTCAAAGCCAGGCTGGACAGAAAAGTCAGTAAGACTCTATTTTCAAAAATATCCAGTGAAAAAGCAGGGCTAGAGGCATGGATCAAGTGGTAGAAGACCAGTTAAGCAAGCAGGTCAAGTGAACACAAGGCCCTCAGTATAAACCGAGTACTGCCAGAAGTGAATTGTTCAGTTGTCTATTTCTATATGTTGTGTAGTTTCTCTCGCTTTTAATTTCCATTTTGTAAGATAAAGTACAAGAATTTATTTCATTTTTCTGGCATTTGTTAAGATTTTCTTTATGTCCTAAAATACACTGTATTTTGGAGAAAGTTTCTTGGGCTGTCAGAAAGAATGTGTGTATTCTGAGAGTCTTGAGTAGAATATCATATAGATGCCTATTTGGTCCATATGTGACATCTATTTAATCCACATTGTCATTTAATTGTGAAATTTCTTTGTTCATTTTTCTTTTGGTCTGGATGATCTTTCATTGGTGACAATAGGGTATGGAAGTCACTTAGTATTAATCTACAGAACTATCTGAACTTTTATGTATGGTCATGTTTGTTTTATGAACTTGAGTATGCTGACAAGTGGTGTAAATATATTTACAAATGTTATATTCTCTTGATGGATTGTTCCTTTGATTCCTACAAAGTGACCTTCTTTGTCTCTTCTAAATGTTTTGCTTTGAACTGTTTTGTCAAATATGAGTATAGTTACTTCTGCTTGCTTTCAGGCTCTATTTGTTTGTGATATCTTTTCCCATCCTTTGACTTGAAGCCTGAATTTGTCATTGCCAGTAACATGCATTCCTTGTAGTCAACAAATGGACAAGTCTTGTTCTTTTAATACAACTTACCAGCCTGCTGCTTTCTTTTTGTACTGGAGATGGAACTAAGGGCCTTGAACTTTCTAGGCAAATATTCTACCACTTGAGCCATGTCCTACTTCTTTTGCATTTAGTTTTGAAATAGGATCTATGGTTTTGCTGAGGTCAGTGATCCTCTTAGCTCCACCTTCTAAGTACCTAGGGGTATTGCCACACCTGACGTAGTGTCTAAAGAGGGTCTCAATTTTTCCCAGACTGGACTTGAGCCATGACTGTCCCATGTCTGTGTCCTGAGTGTTTTGAGATTTCAGGTGTAATACCTTGCCCAACTTCCGTTTGTGTCTTTTAGTTTGAGAAATGAGATCATGGAAATTCAGAATTATCAAGAGTATATACAGAATTTGTGTCATTTAATTGGTTTTTCTAATGTTTGGTCCTTTTCTAATACTCACTGCTTACCTATTCTTCTAGTGAGGTTTATTCTTTCCCATATTCTCCTATTTGTATTTATCTTCTCTTTAAAAAATTATTTCTTTATTGTCGAAGTAACTTATAAAGGGCTTACAGTTTCATAAGTAAGAAAGGCAGTGCATACATTTCTTATCCAACTTGGTACCTCCTCCCTCATTTTTCCACCACCTTCCCCCCTCCTCACTTCCCTCTCCACCCATGAGTTGTACAGTTGTATAGCATATAGTTTTGTAAGTATTGCATTGGTTTGTCTTTTATCCTTTGTCTCTCTATTTTGATATTCCCATTCCCCTACCTAATTATTTATCTTCTTTTAAGAATCTTCTTCAGTGCTGGCTTAGTGGCATGAATTCCTTCAGTGTATAAATATCATAAAAAGCTTTTCTTTCTCATTCAATTATGAATGGTAGTTCTACTTGCTACAAGAATCTTCACTGGAAGTTATTATCTTTCTGGACTTAAAGCATATTATGCAATGACTTCATCACTTTTATAATTTCTATTGAGAAATTCACTGTTATTTTGTTGGTTTATGTGACTTGGTGCATTGTTTTTTTTTTTTTTTGCCAGTCCTAGGGCATGAACTCAGGGCCTGAGCACTGTCCCTGGCTTCTTTTTGCTCAAGGCTAGCACTCTGCCACTTGAGCCGCAGCGCCACTTCTGGCCACTTTCTATATATGTGGTGCTGAGGAATAGAACACAGGGCTTCATGTATACAAGGCGAGCACTTTATCACTAGGCCATATTCCCAGCCCTGTGCATCTTTTTTGTTTTATTTCTTTGCCAGTCCTGGAGCTTGGACTTAGTGCCTAAGCACTGTCCCTGGCTTCCTTTTTGCTCAAAGCTAGCGCTCTACCACTTGAGTCACAGCATCAATTCCAGCCTTTTCTGTTTATCTGGTGCTGAGGAATCAAACCCAGGGCTTCATGCATGCAAAGCGAGTACTCTACCTCTAATCCATATTCCCAGCCCCGGTGCATCTCTTTTGTAGGATTCAATATTCTTTATTTGTCCTGTATATATGCACCATCCGTAGTTATTGTTCTCAAGGGAAGCAAGCATCAAAGCCTAGGTGTATCTCTCAAATGCACCAGAGAATAGGGGAAGCAAACACAGCACCAAGTTCTAAACCAGGGGAGAGCAGAGGGAACTTGCACATCTTGTCTTAGGACTTTCATAATCTACCCAGTAGTCAACCAGCCTATGGAAGGGAGGAGGCAGAGGAAATGGAATGATCTGTGAAACTTGGGAACAAAGTTCTAAGTCCTTCTCAGTAGCAAACCACATGCAACATGAAGGTGGCTTCTAGGGGCTGAACTGTCTGATTATAGTCTTGGGCTAGGAGTTCTGTTTCAGCAGTGACCCTCAGATAATAGGCTTCGCTCCTTGCCACCGAGGTTGTGGTCACAGAATACCATTCCTTTCACTATCCAAGTCCCCTGCTACTTCAATTTCTTAGTAAGTCTCAGGTAGAACATCCTCCTCTGCACAACTATCTGTGTGGCCATCTTCCATCCAGATACTTGGCAGAGTGTCTCCAGCATCCCTGAGCAACCATTATTCCCTGATTTTTTTGATCCCCAGAGTAGTTCAATCTCTAATAAGTCTTCTTTCTAAATGAAAACTGGCTATAGTTTTCCAAGGACTGAGGAGTGACAATGGATTTCTTCTCCTATTCTAGTAGCCTGCTATGTAAGAGGAGTAACACACACACACACACACACACACACACACACGATTTATAGCTTGTTAGACCTAATGGACTTGCTCTGTGGCTAGCACTTCCAGTCTGTTGTCCCCAGGTTTCCTTGGCTTACCCTTTCCTTCTGATGACCCTGGGTTGGAGGTATGGTCTGTGTCTTTCTTTACTCTGCATAGTCTTTTTTTTCCCTCCCCATTTGTTAGCTTGACTCTCACCTCTTTCATGATTTGCAATATTGTGCCACTAATCCTTTCTTCAGAATACAGTTTCTTCTTTGTTACTCTCACTCTTGTCATTCACAGACTTACACAAAAGAAGCTTTTACTTTACCATCGTACCTCCTTCATTTACACCTTTTGCCATTTGCTTCCTTTTTCCTTATACATATCTAAATTTCTCTTTCTTTTACTTTTGGTCCAGCTGGGACTTTAACTCAGGACCTGGGCCCTATCCTTTAAGCTTTTTCACTCATTGCTGGCATTCTACCACCTGAGCCCCATCTCCATATCTGTTTATTTTTTTGGGGGGTGATAATTGGAAGTGAGAGACTTTTGGATTCATCTGCCCAGAATGGTTTTGATTTTTTTGTTGTTGTTGCCAGTCCTGGGGTGTGGACTCAGGGCTTGAGCACTGTTGCTGGCTTCTTTTTGCTCAAGGCTAGCACTCTACCTCTTGAGCCACAGTGCCACTGCTGGCTTTTTTCTATATATGTGGTGCTGAGGAATCGAACCCAGGACTTCATGTATACGAGGCGAGCACTTTACCACTAGGCCATATTCCCAGCCCCCCCCCCAAGAATGGCTTTGAACAAAGAGCTTCAGTTCTCAGTCTTTTGAGTAGCTAGGATGACATGTATGAAACAACAGAAACCAGCTGTAGATCTGAATTGCTGAACATACCCAAGTGGGTCCAGAAAACCAACTTTCCCTGTCCCTGTCTACCCTGCCCAACCATAGTAACCTCTTTGCATATGTTTGCTAGTTACAAATACTATTAAAACTCCTTTATTCCCTTTAGATTTCTGAAGAATTTCTCTTGATATAGACAGCAGCTGACAGTTATTTTCTTTTTATTTTGGAGTAATTACTTATTTATTGTCAAAGTGATGTACAGAGGGGTTAAAGTTTCATACATAAGGCAGTGGGTACATTTCCTGTACAATTTGTTACCTCCTCCCTCATTTACTCCCTCCCACCTCTTTTCCCTCTCCCCCTCCATGAGTTGTTCAGTTGGTTTACACCAAATGGTTTTGTAAGTATTGCTTTTGGAGTCATTTGTGTTTTTATCCTTTGTCTCTCGATTTTGATATTCCCTTTCCCTTCCCTGGTTCTAATACCAGTATATTTACCTCTTGAAATATGTGCCATTTCCTTCTAGCCTTTATTTTTTAGATAAGAATTATGTTCATAGTCCAACTGGTGTTCCCATTAAAGCAATGTATCAGTTTTTTCAGCTCTGGATGATTTAAACAAAATTTAAAGTCCTTAGAAGCTTAATTATTATGTGTCTTTCCATGGATTTATTATATTTGGGTCTCAGCTTCTTCAGTCTGTAGGTATGCATAGTTTGTGTAAGTTTGGAGATTTTTTCAGACATTGTTTCTTTTAAAAATAATGAACAAGGACTAGCTAGGATCATGGGTCAAGAGGTTAAGAGCCGTCCTAACAAGTGTAAAGCTCATGAATTTAAACTCTAGTAATTGTTATAAAATATACATAAAATGTATAATCTTAAACATTTTTTGCCAGTCCTGGGGCTTGAATTCAGGGCCTGGGCACTCACTGTCCCTGAGCTTCTTTTGCTCAAGGCTAGTGCTCTACCACTCCCCGCCTTTTTGGTTTATGTGGTACTGAGGAATCAAACCCAGGGCTTCATGTGTTCTATGCAATCACTCTACCACTAAGCCACCTTTCTAGCCCTTAACCATTTTTGTATGCAGCTTAACAGTGTCAAATTTAAGGGTATGCATAAAATTGGAGCATGTCCTGTCTTCTAAGGTCTTTTTATTTTATAAAACTGAAACTCTACATATTGTAAATCTTCCAGCTCTCTTCCATCTCAATCTCTGGCAATCATCATTCTAGTTTACTCCTTTTCTCTACTTTCCTTCTTTCTGAATTCGAGTACTAAAGGAACCTCATAAGTAGAATGATATGGTCTTCCTCTTTTTGTCCCATCTTACTTCACTTTGCACAATGCCCTGAAAGTTTACCCAGGTTGATGCATGCAGTAGAATTTCTTTGCTTTTTAAGCTTACCCCTTACTTTTTCTTTTATTTTTGTTTAAAATTTATTTTTCTTTCAAGTCCTTATTGAATACTTTTTCAAGGTTCTCCTTCTGGACACTGATGATATGAATATTGGATCTGTTATTATTGTCCCTCAGCTTCCTGAGGCTCTGTTCCTTATTTTAGGTCTATTTTTTTCTGCTGTTCAAACTGAATACATTCCATTGATATGCTCTTTTCTTTTCCTTTTTATGTCTGATACAGTAACTTGAACTTGGTATCTGCCACTTTCGCTCATTGCCTAGCACTCAACCAACTGAGCCATGCTCCCAACCCTTCCATTGAGCTGTTCTTAAGATGGATAATACTTTCTTCTGTTACCTCTTTACTCAATGACTGAGACCATCTAGTAAAGCTTTCTAATTTCTGTTTTGTAACTTCAATCTTATTTTTAAAATTTCTCCTTTGTTGCTTAGACTTTATCTTTATTTGTTTCAAGAAAATAATAGCTGCTTATTAGATCATTTTTATTATGGATAATTTAAAATTTTTTAGCAGATAAAATCTGCTATATATCAGTATTGGTGTCTAGTGATTGTTTTCTGATTCATTGTTGTAAAAATTATAATTTTAAATCTTTGCACGTTATATTACGTGAGTCAGGACCATACTTAATCTCCTCTGTAAACCAGGCAGTCTTGGTGTGAGGTACAGTGTGAGGGTCAGGTATGTTTAACTTTTGGCTGTACTTACATGACCATGGCAACAGTGGGACAGTCACTCATTGTTCCTCCTTATTATAAGTAGGTAGAACAGAAATTCAGCTACCAACTGACCTTGCTGATAGGAATAAAAGCAGGGCAACAACCTATAAAGTTTCTATTTTCTATAATCAGTGAATGGAGGTGTAAATTTAGCTCCCTGCTAGGCCTTGGTGAAAGCAGGGTATAGGAGAGAGAGAAGCAGAACTCTAACTAGTGCTACCTTTTACCACTCTAATAAGCTTCATTGATGCTGACTGCTGGAGGCTCAGTTCCCCACCGGGCCTTGCTGACATCAGGACAGTGGGGAATAGAAATGCTGACTATCCCTGCTTCATTCTGCCTCTCAGTCCTTTTTGCTACCAAGTAGGTATAAAAGGTCAGCTTCCCACTGGGTGTTTCTGTCAATAGGAGTGGGTAAAAGTAAGCTGTTTACTAGTTTGAATATACCTCCATGATTAGTCTTTTAGATGTAAGGTAGGGGCAGAAGCTTAGTAGCAAGTAACCTTGCCTTTACAGAATCATGAACTCTCTCCTTGCTGCATGATGGGTATGGTGGCTTAGTTCACCTTTGTGGACCAAGCTCACACTGCTCTGGCAGGAGAATAGGCAAGCCATCTGCTTCAGCCTGTTGGAGAAGGAAGATCAGCTGCTGGCTCAGTCTTGCCAACACTACTGTAGAAGTGGAATAGAAACAAGCTGTTTTTGTTGGGGAAAGACTGGAGTAAAATTTCTGGCTAGGCCCTACTGCAACTATAGAGCACTGAGGATGGGGCACACATGTACACCCCCCCACACTTCATTGGTAGTGTTTGGCTAAAATATAGAAAGTGTTATCAGAAAGTTTGCTGTTATAGGCAATCCTTCTTTTTGATCTGGGGAACAGGAATTTTCTTAGCTTTATTTTCCTGTGTGTGTTGGCAGTTATGGATTGGAGGCTTTTACACTGCCCTCTCTGGGAACCCACCATGTATTGTTGCTCAAAGTTGAAGCGTCTGCATTCGTCCACAATATTTCAATCTTGCTTTTGTGTTATATCCAGAGTATTTTTGTTGTAAACGATGCCCTAAAAGAGATAGGACTCTCCATCTTCATGGAAATGGAAAGGGCCTCTGTTTTATTCTTTGAGAATAAAAGGAGAACACACAACATCCTCAAAAATAGATTTCCTTGCAATATCTAAGAAGATTTCTGACACTAGTGAACATTTAAGGAATATATCACAGTGAAACAGCATCAAAGCAAATTCACAGCAATGGAGATTTACAAGGTTTTTGGAAAGGTGGACAAGATATCTTTTCCATTTTTACTCGAAATTTGTAGACTGTGAAACAGCTCAAATATGGTAAGACCCAACTTTCTATAACTTGCTCCTTTTTGGGTTTTTATAGTTCTTTGTGTTTCTCAGGTGAAATATGTAAGCATCAGGAAACTTTGGACCCTTATGCCTAAAATACGTTTTATTTTCATAATCTCTGTGAAGTAAAAGTATGGTGGGAGTAAGGTCCTCTATAGGTTTGTAAGAGTAGCTGTTCTGAGTCTCTAAATTGACAGCAGCAACAGTTCCTCCACAATAACAGTGCACATTAAACTCTGAACACTTGTAATTACTATCTATCTATCTATCTATCTATCTATCTATCTATCTATCTATCTATCTATCTATCTACCTACCTACCTACCTACCTACCTAATCTATCTTTTGCAGAGCATGGAATCCCAGGTCTCATGCTTGCTAAGCAAACACTTCAATACTGCACTAGTGATATTTTTTTCCTGGTCCTGAGGCTGGAACTAAAGGCCTAGGCATTGTCCCTGAATCTCTTTGTGCTCAAACCTAATGCTCTACCACTTGAGCCAGTGCCATTTCCTACCTTTTCTGAGTAGTTTATTGGAGATAAGAGTCTCATGAACTTTCCTGCCTGGGCTGGCTTTGAACCATGATTCTCAGACCTCAGCGTCTTGAGTAGCTAGGAGAACAGGCATGATCCACCAGAGTAATTTGTGCTAATGAGTTTGATTTGTTAGGATTCTTTCTCTTTTTTTTTTTTTGCCAGTCCTGAGGCTTGAACTCAAGGCCTGAGCACTGTCCCTGGCTTCTTTTTGCGCAAGGTTAGCACTCTACCACTTGAGCCTAGAGCCACTTTTGGCTTTTTCTGTATATGTGGTGCTGAGGAATCGAACCCAGGGCTTCATGCATGCTAGGCAAGCACTTTACCACTAGGCCATATTCCCAGCCCCAAGATTCTTGATATATTCTGTAATATTGCAAATGATTTCAAGAGAAACTCTTGTCTCTTCCTAACCCTTGTCTTAGGGTTTGTCCTTACCTCCTTCTTTCCCCCTTCATACAATACACTACTGCATTATGAGGACCAGTTTAATTAAAACATTGGAAATTAAAAGGAATGAAAGAAAACATGATCATGGTAAGCTGTTTGACAAGATAGTTAAAATAGCCTTAGAGTAAAAAAAGGACCTTGGCTCAGTCTCTGCATCTGTCTCTAATGAATTATGTAGCTATTTGCAAATTACATTATCTTTCTGAGCCACAGTTTGCTCATTTATAAACAAGAAAAACAATACTGATTTCATAGAATTGTTTCAAGAAGTTAGTGACATAAAGCACATAAAGGGCACAAAGTTTGTACTCAAGAGGTCTGAAGAAGCTTCCAGTGAATGTGACTGATCTCTAACAATTATGTCTGTATTCATTCAATGTTTCTCCCACTTTACCACATAATGGCATTTCCTGCTTCTCTCAGTTTTTCAATTCACTTGTATTTGTATATGTTAAAGCCTATGAGAAAAAACACCATCATGCATTAGAACAACAAAAAAAGGAATGATGATATGGTCATCACATCTTGATATTAATAATTACATTTTATCTGTAACTTCCATAATAGGAGCTCAAGATGCTCAAATCAAGAAAAAGAAAACATTATTTTTGGTAACAGGGTTTTGCTACATGCCTTAGGCTGGCCTTAAACTCCCAATCTTGCCTTGGCCTCCTAATGCTAGAATTATAGGCATGTGCCACCATGCCCAGATTCAAATAAACTATTGAAAATATAATGTGTAATAAACACTTCCTGCTTATTTACCTTCTATTCTATAGTACAGGCTTGTTTCTATAGGACAAGACTTTTCTGGTATAGCAATATGAAAACTGTGCCTACATTCTGAGTACTATATGGCATTACCAATAATTTTCAAGTCCTCTCTCTTTCTCACCAACTTAAGCAGATGGACAGCACTGAGACTGTACTTTGGAGGTGACCCTGTGGCTGGTAGTTCTACTAAAACTCTAAACTTTCAGCAAAAAATTCACCTTAACTTCTTTTCATCAAGAGACAGTAAAGTAAGCTAAAGCCCTATGATCCCAGTAGAATGGTTATAAATGAAAAGTCTTCCAGCCAAGTAGCTCTGAAGAAAGCACAGCCTGCCTGAGATATGGGCAACAGAAGGTCAATCTGAATACGTTAAGGTTGAGATCAGGTCTGGAAGCATCAAAAAATGAAATGAACACCTGCTTTGAGGGGCAAAATAGGACAAGGAAGTTTACCATTGTCTTATCTTTGCTCACCTCTGCTTAAATAATTTAACATCTCTGAGGTTATTACATGTATTTATATATAAACTGAGAGTAACCTCTGCTTGTGGTGCACAGATGAGGCCAGGATTAGCATGCCTGCCATAAAGCCTGGAAAACAGCACAAATGTAAGAAATAATTGTTATTTGGGAAACTGTGTGTTTTTTATTACAGCCCTTTGCTTATTTAGTAATGGATAAATGAATTAGATATGTCAAGTAATTTTATGAAATAATTTTAGCTCTGTTTAAAATCAATATAATTTCCTGGCTGAAAAACACTTGGAGGTCATCTAAGATTTTTTTAATTTAAATGTATAACTGTTTTGTTCTGGTATAAATTTAATCCTTTGTAATAATCAGTTCTGTATTTTTTTCTGAAATACTCAGTAACCAAGCTGTTCAGAAAAAGCACTGGTTGCTAGGGCCTAACAGCTAACATCATAGTGAAGTGTTATAGAATGACTACTATGATCGGTCTCTGGAGGCAAAATTTAATCAATTATTGTTTGGAAGTGGTGGGCATCAAATCCATGGTATAGAGCTAGGCTAGCAATCTACAACTGAGCTATATCCATGCTATAAACCCAGTCACTTATTAAAGAAACCATATGTAGGTTGGCTAGATGTAAAAGGACAGATAGACGTATATGACTAAAAGCTTGTTCTATTTCTGACAACTGCAAGACAGAAAGGAATGGTCCTTGCAGAAGTGTGAAATATCCATTATTTGTCTCCCAGTGTTGATCCTCTAGTTCTGCAGGGAGTTAAATAAGAGAGAAACTAAGATGATAAAGCTAGACTGATTCTCAGAGAAGGTATGGAACTCTGAAGTCATCCCAAAATCATAGAGCCACTTGAGATATACTAAACATCAAGTTGCATGGAGAATGACATACTCTGAAACTTCCTAAGTTATAGTAGAAACCGAAAAATAAAGAATATGAATGACAAAAGAAAAAGATAAATTTAAAAAGTGCATGAAAAGATGCTTGACATCAGTAGCCAAGAGAGAAATGTAAATCAAAACTACAATGGGGGTACTGGCGTATTTCAGTAATAGTGTGCTTGCCTAGCATTAAATAAGGCCCTGATTTCCATCTTCAGCACTGATAAATGAACAATCACTAACAACAACACAAAATAAAAGAACAAAACTAGAGTGAGATATCATTTCACATCTACTAGATGGATATAATAGATAAAGTGTTGGCAAGGATATAGAGAAATAAGAAGCTTTATTCACTACTCAGGGGGAATTGCAAAATTGTATAGCTGTTTTGGAAAACTACCTTAAAGTTCTCTGACAGGTTGAATGTAAAGATAAAATTCAACCCAGCAATTCTGCTCCCAGGTATACATTCAAGAAAGATGAAAGCATATTACCATTTAAAAACTCATATTGCAGAGTGCTGGTGGCTCATGCCTATACGTCTAGCTATTTAGGAAGTTGAGATCCAGATGATTGTTGCTGAAGGTCCTCCTGAGAAGTAATGTCTGCTAAACACCATCTCCAAGACAATCAGTAAAAGAGTAGATTGGAGGTGTGGCTCAAGTGGTAGAGCACCAACCCAAAAGGTAAACAAGCAATAGGTTCTCAGTTCAAACCCTAGTACCAACAAGAAACCAAAACTAACATAAGCAAAAAAATCCTCATATATAATAGCATATTCACAACAGCTCAAGATGGAAACAATCCAAGTGATGAATAGGTAAAATGTGGTATATCCATAAATATATTCTGCAATTATGGAAAATTAAATGACAATATATGCTGTAATATGGATGATCCTTGAGGACATGGGAAGTAAGCCAGACACAAATGAGGAAAAGGTAAATTATTCTCTAATTCTGATGCCTAGGATAGGAAAAGTCACAGAAAGTAGAGGAGAGAGACTGTGGGTAATGGGTGTGGAGTGTCACTTTGGTAAGTAGAATTTCTTTTGGTAAAGATGAAAAGATAAATAGCAAAGATAGTAGCACAACATTATGGATGCATTTATTTTATTTTTATATCTTTTAAATTATCTTTAAGTAGTTGTTCAGGGGTTTCAATACATCATGTCCATTTATAGAAGTATTCAGTGCCATTCAGTGTTATACATTAAGTTTAAATCACCAGATGCTGGTGGATCAAGGCCACAATGCTAGCTACTTAGGAGGCTGAGATATGAGGGTTGTGCTTCAAAGCCAGCTTGAGAAGGATAGTCTGTGAAACTCCCATCTCCAGAAAACTACTAAAAAAGCCAGAAGTAGAGCTATGGCTCAAGTGGTTGAGTTCTAGCTTTGAGAGGAAAAAAAAAGCTCAATGACAGCAATTAGGCTCTGAGTTGAAGCCCCAGGACATACACAAAAGTTTAAATTGTGTGTGTGTGTGTGTGTGTGTGTGTGTGTGTGTGTATGTGTGTGTAAAAGGAAATATATCTGAGGAAAATATATAGAGAATATGTATATTCTATTACAATAGAAATGAAGTGCTGACACATGCTATACCATCAAAAACATTATAATAAAAAGAAGCCAGTCACCACAGACCACAGTGTATAAGCAGCATGAAATATCCAGAATAGACAAAGTGATGAGCTAAAAAGTAGCCTAAGTGGTTGCCTACGTCTGGGGGTGGGGACAATGGGAGATTTAGGAGATGGTAGCAAAAGATTTCTTTTTGAGGTGATGGACTGGTTGTGATGATGGTTGTACAATTCTGAGACTTTATTATAGATAAGAATACTATATAGCCTCAAAAAAGGAAATCCTGTCACTAATGAGAGCAAGTAGGAGGCCAGATAACATTACACTTAGTAATATATCACAGAAACAGACAGAAAAATTCTTTACAGTAACACTTACATGTGGAATCTATACCAGGACTGTCCACATAAGCAGATAGAAGGTGGAAATCAGAGGCTGGAGGAGCAGAGGAGGGGAGGAGAAAGGGGAAAGAATCCAAAGATTCAGTGAGAGTCAAGGAGTATGCTTTAGTGAAGTATCAGGCTGAATAGGGACCACAGTTAATAATAATGTGTACTTTGAAATTGCTAAGTCTCATCATATACGAAAACGTCAGTAATTGAAGGCAATAGATACTGAAACTTTTTTTTTTGGCCAGTCCTAGAGCTTGAACACTGTCCCTGGCTTCTTTTTTTTTGCTCAAGGCTAGCACTCTACCACTTGAGCCACAGCGCCACTTCTGGCCATTTTCTATATATGCGGTGCTGAGGAATTGAGCCGAGGGCCTTGTGTATGCAAGGCGAGCACTCTACCGCTAGGCCATATTTCCAGCCCCTCACTGAAACTTTCTATAATGAATTTCTATGATGATCTGAAAATCACACTCTACCCCATAAATATACTCAATTATTAGTTTATTAAAGACTAAAAATGATTATAACAGTCCTGGATATAAAGAACCAACAAAGTATTATTTAGGTGCTTTGGAATTTTTCTGTTTATAACATATATAATGTTTTTATTTTTAGTTATGTCCATAAATGTTTTAATAAATGTTTGATTTTTTGGCAGTACTTGGATTTTGAAATCAGAGTCTTATGCTTGTTAGGGAAGTGCTTTACTACTTCAGTCACATCCCCAGACTTTTTGTTTTGTTTTGCTATAGTTAATTTTTAGGTAGAGGCATATGTTTTTTGCCCAAGCTCGCTCTCATAGCACAATCCTCCTACCTATTCCTCCTGTGTTACTAGCATTATGGGTATGCATCATCACACCTGACTGAAATTCTAGCTAAATTTTTGCCTGTCTTTGCATTCTGAGTAGCTATGATTCCAAGTGTGACCCACCATTCCAAGCCTATCTTTCACTCTTTGTTTCTTTCATTCATTCTCTTTTTCTCTTTCCCTCTCCTCTTTCTCTCTCTCCCTTCTTCCTCCCTTCCTTGTATTCCTTCCTTCTTTCCTTCCCCCTTTCTCTCATTTCTTTTCATTTTCCCCCCTTTTGCTTCCCTCCCTTTCTCCCGCTCTTTTCCCTGTTTGTAGTATTGGAGGATGAACTCAGAGCTTCAATCACTTTACCATTTAAGCCATAACCACAGCCCCTTAATTTTCAAGAAAGATAGTTAGCTAATTTTGTCTTAAACAAAATGCATCTGTGATAAGACTGACATACATTTATTTATTTATTCATTCATTCATTCATTGGCCAGTCCTGGGGCTTGGACTCTGGGCCTGAGCACTGTCCCTGGCTTCTTTTTGCTCAAGGCTAGCACTCTGCCACTTGAGCCACAGCGCCACTTCTGGCCGTTTTCTGTTTATGTGGTGCTGGGGAATCGAACCCAGGGCCTCATGTATATGAGGCAGGCACTCTTGCCACTAGGCCATATCCCCAGCCCCTGACATTTATTTTTTACTATACAGACAAAGGCCAAACACTCGTGGCTTCAACTTCAAACCACAGAGAAGCTAACAGGAAATGAATCTCTTTTTGAATGCTGAAGCTGTAAATATAATCACACCAGAAGAACCTCATACTCACATGGTGTTTTAATTTAGAAAGAAATCCCTGGTATATACTTCATCTTTTTTTTTCAGAAGTAGAAACAGAACTCGGGGCCTTGTGTACAGTATATAAGTGCACTCCCATCTGATATATTGTTAATTAGTGTATTTATTTATTGTGGCAGCACTGGGGTTCAAACTAAGGGCTGGGTGCTGTCTCTGAGGTGTTTTTTTTTTCCTACTCAAGGTTAGCACTCTGCCACCTGAGCCACAGCTCCACTTTTTCTATTGTTGGTTAATTGCAGATAAGAGTCTAATGGACTTTCTTGCCTGGGCTAACTTCAAACTGCAATCCTCAGATCTTTGCCTCCTGCATAGCTAGGATTATAGGTGTGTGCCACCGGGGCATCTGGCAGCCATCTGATATATTTTTAATATATTGCTCTTGTCAAGACCCTTGTGGTTATTAGGATGAATTTTAGTCTCCCTCATCTATTTAAAACACTAAGCAGGTCTGATCTACCTATGTCAAAACTACACAATGAAAAATGCTGAAGAGAATATAGAAAAGGAGGAATCCTTGTATGTGGTTGGTGAGAATGAATATTATACAGAGATTTTGGAAAACAATATAGAGGCTCTTTAAAAATTAAAAATAGAATTACTATTATGGCCTAGCAATTCTGAGTATGTAGGTTAAGGAATTGAATTCCAGAGGCCTTTCTACACAAATGCTCTGTGTAACCCACTAACATTCTTTTTGATCAAGAATATCATATACTACTACATAACAAGATGCATTTATATAGTAAATGCAAACTAAAATCATGTGTCATGTTGTCTATTTCTAGCTTCAATTGATCATTTTGTAATATCTGAATGCAATAGCATGTGCACTTACAGCTTTTATGAAAAACATGAATAGCATAAAAATCTAGGCAGGACTTTGGGAAATGGGTTCTGGATAGCAATTGTATTTACAAGTATTTTCTGACCATGTTTATTATATTACTTTGAAATTAGCCCCAGATTTGTTCTTTTACCTCAAGGAATTGCCAATTTAATAAGAGGGAGAGGCAAATATTTGGTGACAAACAGACAAACTCAAAATTTCAGATCAAATAGGGTTGGATTTGAAGAAAAATTACAATGGACCTGAAGGAAGACAGGATGGCCTTCAACAATGACTTAAAGAGAGTTTCATGCACCTGTGGCTAATGCCTGTAAACTTTGCAATTCTGGAGGTGGAGATTTGAGAATTGCAGTTCAAAGCCAGCAGAGTGTGACAAACCTGATAGATTATTATCTCCAATTAACCAGAAAAAAAGCTGGGGATGGAGGTGTGGCTCTAGTGATATAAAAAATGCTAAGGGCATGATGCTGGTAGCTCACACAAGTAATCCCAGCCAATCAGGAAGCTGAGATCTAAGGATTGCAGTTCAAAGCCAGCTTAGGCAGAAAAGTCTAGGAGATTCTTATCTCTAGTTAATTACTGGGAAACCAGAAGTGGTGCTGTGGCTCAAAGTGAGAGCAAAAATAGCTCAGGGACAGCACCCCAGGCCCTGAGTTCAAGCCCCCAGTTTTGGTATGACGAAAAAGAGAGTTTCAGAAAAGCTTTCTTTGGAATGTCTAGTTTAAGCCTACTACTTCTTTTTTTTTTCTTTATTGTCAAAGTGAAGTACAGAGGGGTTACAGTTTCATATGTAAAGCAAGTACATTACTTATCCAACTTGTTACTTCCTCCCCCATTTTCCCCTATCTCCCCCCTCCCCAGTCCCCGCCCCATGAGTTGTATAGTTAGTTTATACCAATTGGTTTTGTAAGTATCACTTTTTCAATAGTTTGTCTTTTTATCCTTTGTCTCTCATTTTTGGTATTCCCTTTCCCTTCCCTAGTTTCAATACACATCTATAATTTATCCGGGGTACTAAGAATAGTTACTAAGAACTATTTCTTTAAAGCAGGGAATAGAAAGAGAGTCTAATGGGAATAGCAGTAAGACAGTGTTTTGTATTTGTTTTCTTCTTGTAGTTCTCAATTGGTGCAGGGTGTAGAATCATATAGAATGAAGTTGAGTGAAAAAATCATTTCGGAAAGGAAAAGAAGGAAAAATATCAAAATGTCTGGTGTCTGTTCCAAGAAATGCATCCAAAAATCTTTCAATTTGTCAATCCATAATGTGCACAAAGAAAAATAGCTTCTGTAATTTCCATGGCAGTTAGCCTAAGTTTTGAAAAAAATAGCTATTTCTCTATTAATGATTTTTATATAGTGCCTTAAGCAAATTGGAAAGACAGTTTTCACAATCTAGCACATAATCCAAATCTTACCTTTGGGTTCTTTTTTCCCCCTTACAGCCACCTCCATTAAACTGCTTCCTAAGAACAGAAAGAAACCTATGACTTGAAGAGCAAGGGATGTATCTTGTTTTCTCCAAATCGTTACACTCCCACCAGAAGGCTGTTTGCTACCCACTAGGAGAAATGAGAAGGTATTTGGTTGGAGATCAATATACTGCAACAATGATTCTTAGTTCTGGTTTTACAGTATACCATTGGGGGTCTGAATTTCTCAGGGGATATTAGGAAATTCTTGCAACATTCATTTCCACTCACTTCAGCTTTTTGTATAACATGTGCCAAATGGCATTAGAGAAAGGGGAGAGGAGACTAAGCCAGGAAAAGAAATCCAAACTCCATTAAACAATACAATAATTGTACTCTGGATTCAAGAACCCCAGCTTTAGCTATCTGTTTGAACAAACATAGAGCCATTATTTCTGTAGTATAAGACAAAATGAAAAAGAATAGGGATAACTTTGACAATCAGATTCTTATACCTTAAAAATGCATATACTGAGGAAATTCACTTAATTATTAAATTGCCCATGCCAAAGAACAAAGATTGTGATGTTATTTCTCCTGTGATGTATCATAATTTCTCTAATGCTTAATTCTGTTTTAGAAGGAGCATTTATTACTTTTATATTTAATACATTTTCCAATTAAGGCTTTGGAAATCCTAAAAGAAAGTAAATTAGAAACATTAAGCCTGAAAAAGACAACCAAAATGTATCTTCAATTCTGAAGACAGAAAGAGAAGTGCTACTGAATTCTTTCACATCTTGAATATTCCTTATCTGAAATGGGTTTCACTGTTTATTCTTCAGGTTTCAAATATCTGTACAAATATAATGTGGCATTTAGATCCAACTCTAAATACAAAATTCATTTATGTTACATATATCCTTTATATTGGGAACCTGAATGCAATTTTAAACAATATTTTAAGAAATTTTATGCATAAAATAGTGTTTGAGCCCATTGGCTTATCAGATTTGTACCAGGATGTTGGTACTCAAAAAATTTCAGATTTTGAAGCATTTTGGAGTTTGGATTTTTGGATTAGGGATGCCCTCCCTGTACTACCATTGACCAATATAAGTCTAATGTAAACCATACATTTGCACCACACATGCAATTTGAAATTTTCTATTAGCTATATTAAAAAGAATTAGGTTGAATTAATTTTAATATTTTATTTTGTTTAATCAAATATATCTAAATTTTTTACTTTGAGCATATAAGATTTATATACATACAACGAAGTTTTTCTATTGCTTTCTTGAGATAGTGCATTTTTGAAATATGGTATGCATTTTTAAAATTATAGCATCTCTAGTAACACTAGCTCTTACATAGACCGCTTACATTTAGCTTTCCAAAATAATTCATTAAACACGTAGAAACCAATCACTCAAAAGAGAGTATTTAGTTTTCCTTTTCACTTATGGCTGGTCCATTCCACTTGAGGCACACCTCCACTTCTGGATTTTGCTGGTTAATTGTAGATAAGAGTTTATCTGCCTAGACTGTCTTCAAACCTCAGTTCTCAGATTTCAGCTTCCTGAATAGCTAGGATAATAGGCATGAGCTACTAGCACCAAGCTTACCTTTTTTTCAGTATTAAATTAGGAATATATTCATTATATTACCAAAATAACTTGTTTCTTAAATGTAGTTAATAAGTATACAGTGTAGTTTCTTTTTTCATTTAATTTTTGATAACTAATATGGGAGACTCTACATTCAGGCTCAAGCAACTTTCTTGCTCTCTTGTTCTGTTCCTTCCTTCCTTCTTTTCCTTCCTTCCTTCCTTCCTTCCTTCCTTCCTTCCTTCCTTCCTTCCTTCCTTCCTTCCTTCCTTCCTTCCTTCCTCCCTCCCTCCCTCCCTCCCTCCCTCCCTCCCTCCCTCCCTCCCTCCCTCCCTCCCTCCCTCCCTTCCTTCCTTCCTTCCTTCCTTCCTTCCTTCCTTCCTTCTTTTCTTTCTTTGTCCAAGGGCTTAAATTCAGGGTCTAGGTGCTGTCCCTGGACTTCTTTTGCTCAAGGCTAGGGCTCTACAATTTGAGCCATAGCTTCACTTCTGTCATTTTTTGTAGTTTATTGCAGAATCTCACAGACTTTCCTGTCTGAGCTTGATTCAAACTGTGATCCTCAGATCTCAACTTCCTGAGTAGCTATGATTATAGGCATGAATGAGCCTGTAATTTATAAGCTTATAATTGATAAATTATATCATTTTGTAACCTTAAAATTATATTTTTATCTACAATTGGTATATCTATTATACATATTTAGGTATATTCATCCATATTAAAAAGTGGTTCTATAATATGTTGCTTGTGTGATATTGTATATGTTATATATATATATATATATATATGCATAGTATAAATATACCAAAGTTTATCCCTGTATTATGCTGGTGATAGGCATTTAGGTTGCTTAGATGTTGTAACTGTCTAGTCTAAGTGCACACACAAAAGAATTTCTTTGGTGCTAGAAATCTAGAAATTTACTTGTTCCCAACTGAGAAGACTAAAGGGAGAAGGCAATGTAAGTAAACAAAAGGGAATTCGCAGATGGCTTAGAAGCAATAGGTCGTGCAACTGGTAAAGGGTAGTATTGCTTTTGGAGGCTTAAGGAACACTATAAATGTCTTGGTCTTAGTTTTCCATTATTTTAATTCTACTGGGTTGGAACATGTGGGGTTAGAGCTGGAACAGTAGCAATGGGTGCAGCTAAGCCCTACTACTGAAGGTTCCTATGCAAAATTTGAAATGCTAACATAACTTAGGTTAACTTAGTCAGCCATCTGTAGAACAATTGTCCTGTCTTTCCTAGGTCCAATTTCTTTTCTTTGCATGCCCAAAGTTGTCCTTCTGTACTGGGCTATGTGTGAGTACACTAGAAGTACTAGAAAAGCAAAAGAATAGACAAGACCTTTGTGTATATAAAAGCATTTTCTAGGAGTGAAGGAAAGATAGACAATTCTGAAATAAATAACGTAGTTGTAGTTTTTATTGTCCCATACTGTTTATTAATATAATACAGCAATGGAAAATCTCTAGGAGTAAACTGGGCACTGTTAGCTCATTCCTATAATCCTATCTACTTAGGAGGCTGAGATCTCAGGATCACAGTTGAAAGCCAACCTTTGCAGGAAATCCATAAGACTTTTACTTCCAATTAACCACTAAAACTTGAAAGTGGAGGCATGTCTCAAGTTATAGGGCAACAGCCTTGAGTGAAAAAGCCAAGGGAGATTGAGAGGCCCTGAATTTAAGCCCCAATAAAGGTAAAAACATATACTGTATGCTCAATATATCTAGTTCTAATGAAGAAAATGTGAATCTGAGCCTGTTATGTTTATCAACTATGAAGGAATTATTCTTGAAAGTAAAGGAGTTAAGGAATTTGTGTAAGGTCAGGAAGGAAGAGCATAACAGTTCAAGTCCTAAGCCATGGGTCAGACAATGAAAAAGAGGAAAAAAACCCCACAATTCTATATGGGGATATAGAGCTCACATTTTCCTAGTGTTTTACAGTATTTTGAAAATAGCTTTTTAAGTAATAGTCTACTTTTAGCTTGTTTTTCCAGAGCTGAGGACTGAACTCAGGGCCTTACTCTTGCCAGGCATTTGCTCTTCCACTGAGCGAAATCCCCAACCCCAGTAACAGTTTATTTATTCCTCAGAGTGACTGAATTAGGTTTTTACCACTATTTTATAGGCACTGAAGCCGAGATATCAATAAGTATATTCTGAGTTTCATAGCAAGTAAGAGGTACTCCTACAACTTGAATTCAGGTCCTTAAATGTAAAACCAAAGTCCATTTTACTGCTCCAGTTGTTTACAGCCAAAGTATTGAAGTGTGTTGTAACATGTTGCTACTAAGAACTGGAGGTCAATGATTTACTTAAAAAACTAGAGCACGCATAATGTCATTCCTATAATAGCAGCTCTCTCATTTGCATTCTGATAGGTTTTCTTAAGCTGGGCACAAAAGGGGTTCACTCTGGCTAGAAAACCATACAGAAACCTGGGGATTACAAGAAGGGTGTTCTGTATGTGATTTAGCCAATCCATTTATTATGCCAATTAAAGGTCAAGAGTACACTACACCTCAGCAAAGAATTAACATTTGTGAGACCAAAATGGAGATAATAGTTATTGATAAATTACAATGTAATTTTCCCTCGTGGGTTTAAATGTGAAAATACAACATTGTGTACATTGTACAGTGCTGCCCTTTGAATAAGCCGCTTGTGAACACCATCATTACTGTGGCACAAGAATTGAACTGGATAGGGCTTGAAGGTTATGACCTCAAAAACAAACGTGACAACTTTGCAATATCATTCAATGAGTTCCTGACTATTTTCCATTATATAAAACTTCTTGTGGGGGGCTGGGAATATGGCCTAGTGGCAAGAGTGCTTGCCTTGTATACATGAAGCCCTAGGTTCGATTCCTCAGCACCACATATATAGAAAAGGCCAGAAGTGGCACTGTGGCTCAAGCGGGCAGAGTGCTAGCATTGAGCAAAATGAAGCCAGGGATAGTGCTCAGGCCCTGAGTTCAGCCCCAGGACTGGCCAAAAATAAGTAAGTAAGTAAGTAAATAAATAAATAAATAAATAAATAAAATCAAACTTCTTGTGGTTTTAGAAGCATTGTCTACTTTAGAAGCATTGCCCACTACATTGTCTCTTACCATGTTTCATACACAGTCTTCTTTTTCAAAAGAGGCGTATGCTTTAGCATGGGCCTATAATATTTTTTCATTTGGTCTGTAAACATTTTATTAACTCCTTGACTATTTACTTGTATAAATTAGTTGGCATACTGAGGTAGAAGGAATCCCCAATCTCTTGTGGCTTTTGATGTAATGTACACACACACACATACACACATACACACTCACACACATACAAATATCTAGTAAGCCAGGCACTGGAGGCTCACACCTGTAATCCTAGCTATTCAGGAAGCTGAGATCTCAGGATTGCAATTTGAAGCCAGCCTCAGCAGAAAAGTCCATAACATTCTTATCTCCAATTAACCACCAAAAAGTTGGAAGTGACACCATGGCTCAAGAGGTATAGTTTCTACTGTAAGGCCTTAAGTTCAAGTCCCAGTACCAGCACAGCAATAGCAGCAGCAGAAGAAAAAAAGGGAGGAGGAGGAGGAGGGAGGAGGGAGGAGGGAGGACGGAGGACGGAGGAGGGAGGAGGGAGGAGGGAGGAGGGAGGAGGGAGGAGGGGGAGAAGGAAGACTGTACATTAAGATGTGCTTGCTATCTGGATAGAGGTTCATCAAGGCCTCTTTGTTATTGTTACTGTGTTTTGTTTTGACTTTTGAGACAAGGTTTTGCTATTTAGGCCTTGAACTTGCAGTCCTCCTGCCTCAGCCTCCTGAGTGCTAGCATTATAGACCTGTGCCATAAGACTTGGCTCATCAAGGCCTTTTATAAAACATGACTCCTCTAGATCTTTAAAGGGTAGATTCGGGTTGCGGTTGAGAAAGTAAACTGTGATTTCACTTAAAAGTAAAATCTCCAAAAAGCAGTCTTCCAAATTGAATGTAGACTAGAGGTTACCAGAGATTTGGGAGAGTACAGAGAAGTGATAGGGAGAGGTTGCTCAACAGGTAGAAGTTATATAATTAGACAGGTGTAATAAGTCTGGTGTTCTATGGCATAGTAGGGAGAGTATACGTTAATGATAATCATATATCTCAAAATAGAAGACTGGATTTTTAATGGTCTCAAAATGTAGAAATGAGAAAAGTTGATCATTATTCAATGTAAACAGGAATTAAAGAATAACATTGTAGCTTATAAATTTTTACAAATACATATCGATAAAAAATGCAACCAAAAAGAAAGGTAAGAAGTGAGAAGGGGGATAGATGAAAGTGTAATCAGCAAGTAATTGTAAAAAAAAAAGTAAAGACCATTTGCTCTATTGCTATAGTTGCCATCCCATGCCAAAATTATATGAAGTACTAATACAACTAGGACTTTGGTTTTTTTTTTTTTTTTTTTAATAATCCTCTGTAAGATCCCTCTTGGGAATGTTTGAACTTTGCAAGCAAATAAACAAGACAACACATTTTTTTTTCTGTATTCCACTTTTCACATTACTTTACAGTCTGCATAGTATTTTCACAGTTGTTATTCCATTTGACCCTTACAACAATCTGTGAATGCCATGAAGACTGACTAGGTCTAAGTTAGAGGTACAATGAGTTGACAGAACTCTCCGACCTACACCATGTTCAGTTTTGACAAATGAGTTCTGTTCATAAATGATCATCTTAATGGTCTACAGGATTCTGATATTCATCTAGCATCTAGAATGATTAAATTGTGTCCTGGATCATTTCTATGTTTAACATATTTGTGCTTTGCAATTTGGAAAAAATTGTAGGAAATATTTTATAAATATTTTAGACAATCTTGAAGATAACTTCTCAGAGTTGTACCTAATTACAATACCATACACTCCTAACTTAAGAGACTTATGCACAGTTTAACACTCCATTCACTAAGAGAGAAATTTTCAGGCTAGGTGAAACTTACATTCCACTAGCAGAAAACTTTGAAATCTGACAATATCTTTCTAAAATATTTTGAGAGTACTCCCTGTAGGAAGAAAGAAAAAACCCAAGTATTTGAAGGCTGGTGAGATTTTGGGAAAGTGATTTTATATCCTGTGGGATCTGACCTAATCAATGGATTAGTCCCCTGATGAATTAATAATTTGATAGCATTATTGGGAGGGACTGGAAACTAAGAGGTAGTGCCTTTTTGGAGGAAGTAGGTCATGTGACTCTAGTCTCTCTCCTGCTATCTTCTTTCTGACTGCCCAGAAATGAACAGCTTTCCTCCAACATGCCCTTCCCCCACAATCTTTCTCCCATACTATAGGCCTAAAAACAATGGAGCCACATAGTATTTGTGGTGTGTGTGTACTGGTCATAGGGTACTGGTCATAGGGCTTGAAGTTGAGGCCTAAGTGCTGTTCCTGGGCTTTTTTGCTCATGACTAGTACTCTATTGCTCGAGCCACAGCTCCACTTCTGGCATTTTGGTGGTTAATTGCAGATAAGAGTCTCATAGACTTTCCTGCCCAGGCTGGCTTTGGACCACAATCGTCAGATTTCATCCTCCAGAGTAGCTAGGATTGTTTGATGTGAGCATAAGGTATACAGCTTTGGAGCTAACTAATCTTGAACTGAAAACTAAAAGCATGGAGACAGAACAAATCTTTCCTTCTTTAAGTTGATTTGCTTAGGTATTTTACCATATCGATAGGCTAACTAATTAACACACCTGTTTTGTCAGCCCAGCTACAGTCTGGGAATCAGCAGGAAGATCTGGCACTGGGGCCACATACTGAGATGCTTTGTGTCTATCAAGATATATGGAGATGCTTGAACTTCTACATTAATGGTACCAAATGATGTCACTTTTGCAGTGTCTTTAGAATTTTTCTACTCCTTTGTCTTTAGAATTTTTCTATTCTTCACACTACTAAATGTGCCCATTTTCTCAATTCTAGCATTCCCCTCTTCCATTCTAAGTACTTGCCAGAAAATCAAGTTTATTCCACCAATAAGTAGCCTTTATTTTTACATATAACTATACCCAATAAGCCTTATGGGATTTGTGCTTTGTTATTAGGGTAGACTGAAAGGCCACTGTATTGAGAATTTGTTTCCAATCTTCCTCTTTTGGGGGTTCTGACCTGTGATCAGGATAGTTGTGCTTTCACAATAAAACACCTGTAAACAGTTGGAGTGTGCTGAAAATAATTATACTTCATTTTATTTTTTAAAAATTTTTTATTGTCAAACTGATGTACAGAGAGGTTACAGTTTCATACGTCAGGCATTGGATACATTTCTTGTACTGTTTGTTACCTAGTCCCTCATTCCCCCTCCCCCTCCCCCTTCCCCCCATGAGTTGTTCAGTTCATTTACACCAAACAGTTTTGAAAGTATTGATTTTGTACTCGTTTGTCTTTTTTACTCTGTGTCTCTCGATTTTGGTATTCCCTTTCAATTTCCTAGTTCTAATACCAGTATACATGGTTTCCAATATACTCAGATAAGATGCAGAGATAGTGCAGGTACACCACAGGAAGGGGATATAAGAAGATCATCAATAATAGAAGCTACGGTACACATAGCATGATGAAAGTAGTTACAACAGTGATATAACAATCGTTTCCATAACATGGAGTTCATTTCACTTAGCATCATCTTATGTATTCAAAAGGGTATAGCTACTGGGCTCTTGTGATACTCTGCTGTGACTTGCCTAAACCTGTGCTAACTATTCCCTATGAGGGAGACCATAGAGTCTATGTTTCTTTGGGCCTGGCTCACTTCACTTAGTATAATTTTTTCCAAGTCCTTCCATTACCTTATGAATGGGGCAATGTCATTCTTTCTGATAGAGGCATAAAATTCCATTGTGTATATGTACCACATTTTCCTGATCCACTCATCTACTGAGGGGCATCTGGGTTGGTTCCAGATTCTAGCTATGACAAATTGTGCTATGATGAACATTGTTGTGCTGGTGGCTTTAGTGTGTTTTTGTTTGTGATCTTTTGTGTAGATCACCAAAAGTGGGGCTGCTGGGTCATAGGGGACCTCTATGTTTAGCCTTCTGAGGAATCTCCATACCACTTGCCAGAGTGGCTGAACCAATTTACATTCCCACCAACAATGAAGTAGGGTTCCCTTTTGGCCAGATCCACTCCCACATTTGTTATTGTTAGTTTTTTTGATAGAGGACATTCTTACTGGGGTGAGATGGAAACTCAATGTTGTTTTGATTTGCATTTCTTTTATGGACAGTGATGTAGAGCACTTTTTAAAAAAAATTTTATTATCAAACTGATGTACAGAGAGGTTACAGTTTCATACATTAGGCATTGGATACATTTCTTGTACTGTTTGTTACATCGTCCCTCATTCCCTCTCCCCCACCCTCTTTCCCTCCCCCCCATGAGTTGTTCAGTTCATTTACACCAAAGAGTTTTGCAAGTATTGATTTTGTACTCGTTTGTCTTTTTTTTTACCCTGTGTCTCTCGATTTTGATATTCCCTTTCAATTTCCTAGTTCTAATACAAGGAGAGCACTTTATCATATGTCTCTTGGCCATTCTCATTTCCTCCTCAGAGAAGTCTCTTTTTAAGTCTTTAGCCCACTTGTTGAGGGGGCTTTTAGTTCTTTGCGGTTTTGTTTTGGAGGAATGTAATGTTTTTAGTTCTGCATATATTTTAGATATGAGGGCTTTGTCCATTGTATGGCCGGTAAAGATCTTTTCTGAATCTGTGGGCTTTCTGTTTATCTTGGTGAGCTATGTCCTTTGCCCTGCAGAAACTCTGCAGTTTGATGCATTCCCATTTGTCCATCCTTTCTTTGATTTGTAGCATTTCTGGGTCTTTGTTAAGGAAGTTCCATCCTGTGCCAAGGAGCCCAAGTGTTTCTCCTACTCCTTCCTTTAGTGTTTTCAGGGTATCTGTTTTAATTTCGAGGTCTATGATCCATTTGGAATTGATTTTGGTGCAGGGTGATATATAAGGATCTAGTTTTAGTTTGTTGCATGTGTTGAATCAGTTTTGCCAGCACCATTTGTTAAAGAGGCCACCTTTCTTCCAGACTATTTTTTAGCTCCTTTATTAAAGATTAAGTAGGCGTAGCTCTGTAGGTTCATTTCTGGGTCTTCAATTCTGTTCCATTGGTCTTAAGGCCTGTTCCAGTGCCAATACCAAGCTGTTTTTATTACTATAGCTTTATAATACAGCTTAAAGTTGGGTATTGTAATTTCTCCAGCACTGTTCTTTCTGCTAAGGATTGTTTTTGCTAATCTGGGTCTTTTATTGTTCCATATGAATTCCAGTATTGCTTCCTCTATTTCATTAAAAAATGGTGTTGGGATATTAATGGGTATTGCATTGAATTTGTAGATAGCCTTTGGCAATATTGCCATTTTGATTGGATTAATCCTCCCAATCCAGGAGCATAGGAGGTTTTTCCATTTCCTTAGTTCTGCCTTAATTTCGTTTTTCATGTTTTTAAAGTTCTCATCATAGAGGTCTTTCACTTCTTTGGTTAAGGTTATTCCTAGGTATTTTTTTTTAGGCTATTGCAAAAGGAGTTGCTCTCCTGATTTTGGCCTCAGCGTTTGGGTCATTAGCATATAGAAAGGCTATTGATTTTTGAGGGTTTATTTTATATCCTGCAACCTTGCCAAAGTTTCGGATCAGCTCTAGTAGCTTGGGAGTAGAGTCTATGGGGTTCTTTAGATTTAGGATCATGTCATCTGCGAAGAGAGTAAGTTTAACTTCATCTTTTCCTGTTTGGATATCCTTTATGTTTTCTTATTGCTTGATTGCTCTGGCTAGGAATTCTAGTACTATGTTGAAGAGAAGGGGAGAGAGCGGACATCCCTGTCTTGGTCCTGATTTTAAAGGGAATGGCTTTAGTTTTTCACCGTTTAGAATTATGCTTGCTGTTGGTTTGTCATAAACTGCCATTATTATATTCAGGAGTGTTCCCTGGAATCCCAGTTTTTCCAGGGCTTTTAGCATAAATGGGTGCTGGATATTATCGAATGCCTTTTCAGCATCCAGAGATACAATCATGTGGTTCTTTACCTTGCTCCAGTTGATGTGGTGGATTACATTAATTGACTTGCGTATATTGAAACAATTTTGCATCCCTGGGATGAATCCAGTTTGATCATGGTGTATGATTTTTTTGATGACCTGTTGAAGTCGATTGGCCAGAATTTTGTTGAGAATTTTTGCATCAATGTTCATCAGGGAATTTGCTCTATAGTTCTCTTTCCGTGATGGGTCCCTGCCTGGTTTTGTGATGAGGGTTATACTGGCTTCATAGAATGTGTCTGGTAGTGAACTTTCTCTTTCAATTTCACTGAAGCGTTTGAGAAATATTGGTGTGAGTTCTGTTTTGAAGGCCTTGTAGAATTCTGCCGTGAATCCGTCTGGACCTGGGCTTTTCTTGGAAGGGAGATCATTTATTGCCGTTTCTATTTTAATACCGGATATGGGTCTGTTTAGAAGGTTTAAATCTTCATGGTTAAGTTTGGGGATATGAATTTTTTCTAGGAAATCATCCATTTCTTCCAAGTTCTCGAATTTGTTGGCATAAAGGTTTGCAAAATAGTCCCTTATTTTCTGAATTTTGGTTATTTCTGTGGTGATGTTACCTGTTTCATCTCTGATCTTGTTTGAGTGTGCTGTCTTCGTTTTTTGCTCAGGTTTGCGATGAGTCTATCTTGTTGATTTTTTCAAAGGACCAACTCTTTGTTTTGTTGATTCTTTTGATGGTTTTTTTTGGTCTCTAATTCATTTAATTCTGATTTGATTTTAATTATTTGCTTTTGTCTATTGACTTGGGGTTTGGCTTGTTGTTCTCTTTCAAGGAGATTAAGGTGCTTCCTTAAATTATTGAGTTGCAGTTTCTCCAGTTTGTTGGTGTATGCACTCAGAGATATAAATTTTCCTCTGAGTACTGCATTTGCTGTGTCCCAAAGGAGCTGGTACTTTGTGTCCTCATCTTGGTTGAATTCTATAAACATTTGAATTTCTGTTTTAATTTCTTCAATGACCCACTGATGGTTCAGCAGTGTGTTGTTTAACCTCCATGAGTTGTATCATTTTCTGTAGTGGTTGTTTCAGTTGAGCTCTAATTTTATTCCATTGTGGTCTGAGAGAAAGCAGGGCATGGTTTTGATACTTCTGAATTTGTACAGATTTTCTTTGTGCCCTATGATGGGATCTATTTTGAAGAATGTTCCATGTGCTGCTGAAAAGAATGTGTATTCTGTTGTTGCTTATACTTCATTTTCTAAGCTTAACATTCTATACATTTCTGAACGATAAGCCAGGTTAGATGTAACAATTGAGTGATCTTAAATGTAGTTTGTGATATCCAGTTTTGGAAGTGCTGTGGATCAAATTATGGCCTTGTATATGCTAGGCAAGTGCTATGCCACTCAGCTACATCCAAATTCTCTAATATTCAATTTTATTCTTTAATTTTTAATTCACTAGTGAGAAGAAAAAAGAGAGCTTAAGCCTCATTTAAAATAAAGACTGCCTTAATTCTGAATAGCAATTCATATTTTTCTAATTGTCTTATCATTTATCTCTTTTGTTCCTTGCAATCCCATAAGAAAAACAGGATAGCTCCCCTTTCAAATATAAAATGGTGAAGAGATTGTTATGCTTGATAAAAAACATTGTCATTCATTTTTCTTGAAAAGTAGATGGGTTGGTACTATTCTTATTTTATGGTTGATACTGATGATCATCACTTTATTAAGCCCCTCCTACAGGTAGCCTAAGTTTAGGCATTGTACATGATCTCTAATCTGTATATTATCCTATTGAAAGAAGTATTATTACTACCTCAATATAATGTGAGAACTTAAATGGAAAAAATGCTACATACTTGCCAAAAGGCACAAAGCTAAAGTTAGTATAGCTAGGATTTGGAATCATGTCTGTATAGTTTTCTCTGGTGCCAGTCTGGGGCTTAGATTTAGGGTCTGGGCAATGTGGCTGAACTTTGTTACTCAAGGCTAGTATTCTGCTCCTTGAGCCACAGCTCTATTTCTGGCATTTTTGTGGTTAATTGGAAATAAGTGGCTCATAGGCTTTCTTGCCTAGGCTGGCTTCAAGCTGCTATCCTCAGATCTCTGTATCCTGAGTAGCCAGAATCACAGACATGAGGCCCCTGGCAGATCTGTATAGTTTAATTTTTTTCTGAATAATTACTTATTCATTGTCAAAGTGATGTACAGAGGGATTACAGTTTCATACATAAGGCAGTGGGCACATTTTTTGTACAATTTGTTACCTCCTCCCTCATTTCTCCCTTCCCTCATCCTCTTTCCCTCCTCCCCCCATGAGTTGTTCAAAACAACATTGAGATTCCACCTCACCCCAGTAAGAATGTCCATTATCAGGAAAACTAACAATAACAAATGCTGAAGAGGATGTGGCCAAAAGGGAACCCTACTTCATTGTTGGTGGGAATGCAGAGTTTTAAATTCTATTTAAGTTCTCTGCTTACCTCAAGGTGTCTGAAAGAAAAACTAACAACCAGAAAGATTATTTTTTGGTATTAGCTGACTTTTGCATAGACTATTTTACTAGAGGTTATGGAGAGCAGATTAGATTTAAAATGTTGTACTAAAACTTGTAAACAACCTCTGAGATAATATTTACAGCACAAATACATCTTTTTAAAAAAATAGGCTACAATGTGAACTTAAATTTTATTTTTTTTCAAAATTTTATTATCAAACTGATGTACAGAGGGGTTGCATTGGATACATTACTTGTACTATTTGTTACCTCGTCCCTCATACCCCCCTCCCCCCACCCCCTTTCCCCCCCCATGAGGTTTTCCATTCACTAAGACCAAACAGTTTTGCAAGTATTGCTTTTGTAGTTGTTTTTCTTTTTTTACCCAGAGTCTCTCAATTTTGGTATTCCCTTTCAATTTCCTAGTTCTAATACCAGTATACATGGTTTCCAATATACTCAGATAATGTTACAGAGATAGTGTAGGTACAACCACAGGAAGGTGATACAAGAACATCATCTATAATAGATGCTACAGATACACATGGTACGTTGAAAGTAATTACAACTGTGATTGAACTTAAATTTTAAAGAGGGCTTTGGAGATGACTTCAAAAATAAGGGATTGTCCAACTCATTGTGTTTGTGACTTGTGTAAGAAGTTTTTAATTTTTTTTGTCGTTTGAGCAAAGTAAAGATTCAAATGCATGACTTAAAATATAAAATTTCATTTTGGAAGGAGTGTGAATTTTATACTTTACAATCTAGTCATTTCAATGTGTGATTTTTTTTTGTTTTAAGACATGACATGTAGCTGAAATTCAAGGAGAGAATCAAATTGCTGTATTTACAATAACCAAACATCCTCTCAGGAGATACTGTGAAGCTACCATGAGAAATACAGTCTTTTTCCATTTCCTTTTAAAGAAAACATATTTCTAAACAGATTAGGATCGAAATATAGAAAATTACCAGGTCAATCTTCTTCCTGCTCTCTGGCACAATGTAATATAATGATGTGCTGAATTTCATCTATAAAGATGACACTACTAACTTCCTGGCAGCAGGCCAGGTCCACAACTTGTTTTGCTATAAGGAAAATAGAGCTACTCAAAGCTACCTTCTTGCCAGTACATCATGTAACAAAACATTGGTTGGTTAGACCCTTAGATTGGTATATATTGCATCCATCTTGAGAAAATCTAGTGCATATCAGCACTAGATTCATTACAGCTGCTGTATGTTGGAAACTGTGGTAGGATGCAGCCAAGCTTCCTAAGCCTCCAGGAAGGCATCCTTGGTACTTTACCAGTTTGAAAATAGTTCTCTTTACATTTGTAAACACATTAATGATAGAGGACCTATGTTTTCCAATCAGTTGAAAGTCCTGAGCACAAAAGAAAGTAGGGTAAATTATTGCTTCTAAATTACATCATGGGTCTAAATATACTTTGCTCAGGTAGCACTAGTAAGTAAACAATTGGTGCCTTAAAACTGCTGCCAATCAGAACCTTTAGAGAGAGAGTATAATTTGTATGTAGTAACAAGGAAGAATTGTGCTTTCATGCTAGTGTATGGATGGTAGAGGAGAGGCACAGTGAAATGGCAATGCCAAGATAATCTGGGATTAAAATGCCATTTATTAAGCACTCAAATGGGCATTTGAAGGTACCCCCAGGCTGTTCTTGGCTCTTATCACATTTTTCCTGCCCAACAGTTATGCCTTTTCTCAGCCTTTATTCCAAGCCTCCCGTGCCCAAGATGAGACAGCAAACCTGAAGGACTGGTTTGATTTCATACTTGTGTGTTAGTTTGTTAGAAATGAATTTTCTAATTATCATCAAAGTCTCATTTATCCTCAAAATCCAATTTAAATGCTACTTCATTCTCACATGTGCCTAATATGGGCCAGCCATTATGGGTTTCTCCTATAAATGTGTTTAATGTATTTGGCTGGCTATTTTGCCACTCTCTCCTCTGTGCTCCCATTGTGGTCTAACATAACTGCTTACATATTCACCTCTTTGAATTATTTGTAAGATTTTCTTTTTTATGAAGACAGTGGATTCTAGAACCACATTTTTGTGCGCCTGAGTGTACAACAACACAGTGCCTTGACACAGTAGGTGCTTAATTTGTCTCTGGCTATTATTCTATTTTCTCTAGCCCATTTATTTATAGTTGCAACTTTCTTCATTTTAAAATCTGGTTTAATCCTTTACTTTCCTGCTTCAACTATTCTACTAAAACTGCTCAATGCAATGTTGCTAAGCACATCTTTCTCACTGAATTCAGTAGATGGATGATACACACTCTTTCCACAGGGCTTCCTGAACTGGCTAAGATCTAGCCCTTTAGCTGCTAATACCTATTTTTGCCACAACATAGAGAAAACATGCCTGAAAAAAATGAAGACAGTACCAAGAAAAGCACAGCTGACAAAGTCCTCATGACATCATTTAAGCCTCAAGGTTAAGCCATGTTTTAAGCCAGTTTTATTAGGGACTTAGACATTAAATGAGGCAATAAATTCGATTTGCTCTCTCTCAAAGCCAGTTCAGACTAGCTACCTGTCACTTATAACTGACAGAATCCTAATATAGCTGATGATGTCCATACCAATGTTTTCAGCCCATATACATCTTTCCCGAGCTTAAGATGCCTGTGTAAAACTACTTGGTATTACCCCAACCTCTTTGTGGAGGGGCATCTGGGTTGTTTCCATATTTTGGCTATTGTGAATTGTGCAGTGATAAACATGGAAGTACAAATGTCTTTTTGATATCTTGGGACCTGTTGTTCAGGATAGATGCCTAGGAGTGGTATGGCTGGGTCATAGGGTAGGTCTATATTGAGCTTTTTGAGGAACCTCCATACTGTTCTCCAAAGTGGTTGTACTAATTTGCACTCCCACCAACAATGGAGAAGGGTTCCTCTTTCCCCGCACCCCCTCCAGCATTTGTTGTTGCCTGAGTTCAGAGTATAGGCCATTCTAACTGGAGTGAGGTGGTATCTCAGGGTTGTTTTTATATGCATTTCCTTTACTACCAGGGATGTTGAACATTTCCTCATATGTTTCTTTGCCATTTTTATTTCTTCTCTTGTGAAGTCTCTCTTTAGCTCCTTTGCCCATTTCCTAATTGGTTTATTGGGCTTAGTTTTTTGAGTTTTCTGTAGATGACAGATATTAGGCCTTTGTCTGTTGCTGTGCTGGTGAAGATCCTTTCCCATATGGTTGGCTGTCTTTCTATTTTGGTGGCTATGTCCTTAGCTGTACAGAAACTTTTTTAATTTGTAGTAGTCCCATTTGTCGAGTCTCTCCCCTATTTGTTGTGCTCCTGGGACTATATTCAGGAAGTTCCTTCCTGTGCCTATAAGTTCTAGCGTCTTTCCTATTCTGTCCTTCAGTAGTTTCAAGGATTCAGGTCTGATATTGAGGTCCATGATCCATTTTGAGTTGATCTTGGTGCATGGTGATAGGCTTGGGTCTACTTTGAGTTTTCTGCATATGGCTGCCCAGTTCTCCCAGCACCAGTAGTTGAAGAGGCTCTGTTTATTCCACTGTATGTCTTTAGCTCCTTTGTCAAATATCAACTGACTGTAAGAGTGCGGTTTTATTTCTGGGTCTTAAATTCTGATCCATTGATCTTCTGGTCTGTTTTTATACCAATACCAGGCTGTTTTTGTTATGATGGCAGTATAGTAGAGCTTGAAGTCTGGTATTGTGATACCTCTTGCACTGCTTTTTTTGCCTAGAATTGCTTTGGCTATTCTAGGTCTTTTGCTGTTCCATATGAATTTATGGATTGCTTTCTCTATTTCAGTGAAGAATTTGACTGGGATTTTGGTAGGAATTGCATTGAATTTGTATAACAATTTGGACAATATGGCCATTTTCACTATATTGGTTCTGCCTACCCATGAGCATGGGAGGTCTTTCCATCTCCTTGTGTCTTCTTTGACCGCCCTTATTAGATTTTTATAGTTCTCATTAAATAGGTCCATCACATCCTTGGTTAGGTTGATCCCTAGGTACTTTATTATTTTTTTTTTTTGGCTACTGTAAATGGAATTGTTTCCATAATTTCCTTTTCTGCTTGTACATTGCTGGTGTACAGAAAAGCTGCTGACTTTTGTGGATTGATTTTGTATCCTGCTACTTTGCCAAAATCGTTTATTAGGTGCAGGAGTTTGGGGACTGAGTTTTTTGGGTCTTTCAGATATAAGATCATGTCGTCTGCGAATAGGGATAGCTTGATGTCCTCCTCTTGCCTTATTGCTATGGCTAGGGATTCCAGCACTATGTTGAAAAGAAGTGGGGAGAGTGGGCATCCTTGTCTTGTTCCTGAGTTTAGGGGGAATGATTTAAGTTTCTCTCCATTTAATATGATGTTAGCAGTTGGTCTGTTGTATATGGCTTTTATTGTTTTGAGGAATGTCCCATCTATTCCTGTTCTCTCCAGAGCTTTTAATAAGTATGGATGTTGTATTTTGTCAAAGGCTTTTTGGACATCGACTGAGATAACAATGTGATTCTTGATTTTAGTTCTGTTTATGTAATGAATTACATTGATTGATTTACGGATGTTGAACTATCCTTGTGACTGTGGGATGAAGCCTACTTGGTCATGATGTATAATTTTCTTGATCAGTTTCTGGATCCTGTTAGCTAATATTTTATTGAGGAGTTTTGCGTCTGTGTTCATTAGTAATATTGCTCTGTAGTTCTCTTTTTTTGTTGGGTCTTTGCCTGGTTTGGGAATGAGTATGATATTAGCTTCATAGAATGAGTTTGGGATTTCTCCCTCTATTTCTATTTCACGGAAGAGTTTGAGGAGTATTGGTATTAGCTCCTCACTAAAGGTTTTATAGAATTCGTTGGTGAATCCATCTGGGCCTGGGCTTTTCTTTGTTGGGAGGTTCTTGATTACCCCCTGTATCTCGCTGTAAGTTATTGGTTTATTTACTTGATTTATTTCTTCTTGGTTCAGTTTGGGCAGTTTATACTTCTCTAAGAATTGATCCATTTCTGTAAAATTATTATTTAGTGAGTAGAGGTTCTGGAAATAGTTCCTTATGATTGTTTGAATATCGTGTGTACTTGTTATTTTTCCGAGGGAGTCCCTAATTTTACCTATATGAGTCTCTTCTTTTTTTTTAAGTCTTGTGAGGGGTCTGTCAATTTTATTTATTTTCTCAAAGAACCAGCTTTTAGTTTTATTTATTTGTTGAATGGTCTTTCTATTTTCAATCATACTTATCTCTTCTTTTATCTTTGTGATCTCTCTCCTCCTAGTCATTTTAGATTCGATCATTTCTTGTTTCTCCAGTTGTTTTAGTTTCATCGTGAGGTTATTCACCTGCTCTGCTTCCATTCTTTTAATGTGAGTGCTAAGGGCGATGATCTTGCCCCTCAGTACTGCCTTAGCTGTATACCATAGGTTTCTTTGTGATGTATTTTCATTGTCGCTGTGGCTTATGAATTCGTTAATTTCATCTTTAATTTGGTCTGTGGCCCAAGTGTTGCTTAAAGGTGTGGGGTTTAGCCTCCAAGAGTGTGTATAGCCTCTGTGGTAACTGTTGTTATTGAGGTTTACCTTTATTCCACTGTGGTCAGATATAATAATGGGATGACGTCAATACTTTTGTATTTGCTGAGGTTCTTTGTGTGGGCTATGACATGGTCTATTTTGGAGTATGATCCATGTGCTGCTGAGAAGAAGGTGTATTGGGTCTGTGTAGGGTGGAAGATTCTGTATAGATCTGTCAGATCCATTTGGGATATGGTGTTACTTAGGTCCTCAGCTCCCTTGCTAATCCTCTGGATGTTGGATCTGACTTGTGGCTGGCTCCTTTGTTCCCTAGGGGTAGGGAGGGGGAGGGAGAGAGCTCTAGCCTCCTTGCAGGCCTTGGGTCTCTGCTAGAGCTGGTCTCCCATGGGGGAGGGGTAATGGGGAACTTAATGGTCCTGGGTTGTGTGAGCATCCCGCGGTGCCGTGGGCTCCTCGGGGCTGTGGTGCTGGGGTTCGGTGATCAGTCATTTGGTGGTGGCCTCCCCGGCTCTCCCCTTCTGCGCCACCCGGTTCCCCTGCTGCCGACGTCCGATCCTGGCCGTTCAGTCCCGCAGCTCCGGTGTCTCTGTCGGTCTGCACTCAGTTCTGGGGTCCGTGGAGCTCCTGCCGTCTGGACTCTGCGCTCCTGGCGTGACTTTTCGGCAGTTGGTTTGCTGGTCCCCTTTCCCAGCCTGGCCCTGTTAGGGCCAGGGTCGGTGGGTGGGGGAGGGGTACCCCGGAGATTTTCCGGCTCCGTGTGAAGTGCCAGACTTTGAAGTCAGGCCCCACTTTACCACGTGAACCTGAAAATAAGCAGGCCCTGTAAGCAAACCCAGGACAAGCTTATTAGGGCCCAGCCAGTCGAGAACTCTAACCGCCTGGGAATGCTTAAATCTAACTGCCCCTAGAATACCTCGAGCCCTGAGCCAATCAGATTTGTACCCATAATCTTGCTTGCTTGAACACCTGATTGCTGTAACTTTGTCTTTTGCCTTTATAAGCTCTGTATAATCGCAGCTTGAGGCTGCGTCCTAACCTCCGTGGTGTCAGTGGGTAGGACAAGGCCCGGGCCGCGGCCCTGCTTGAATAAAGTCTTGCCTTGCTATTGCATTTCGGAATGTCTGAGTCTCAGTGGTCTTCTTGGTGGTGGTCTCACAACTTGGCACAACACGTGGAGGCTACAGGCTCTTCTTTTTTGCTCTTTTTCATTTCCTGAGTTCCTCTGTTGCTTCTGGTTGTTGGGTTTGCTGGATTCTTGATGGGGTGTTGGGTGCTGGAGTTCCCAGTTCACTATTCAGTTGGAGCGAGTTGGGGTACTTCCCTACTGTGGCAGCACCATCTTCCCTCCTCAGAAAATTCAGATCTTAGCCTCTTAAGTCGCATAGAATTACAGATGTGAGTTACTCATCCATCCAGCTCAAAATGTTCAATAGTATGGATATGTCATACTTTATTCAACCATTTCCTTCTTAATAGACATTAGGGTTAGTCCTTCTTTTGCCAGTGAAATTATACTATAATTAACATACTTGTACACAAGACCTCTGTAGCAGTACTTCATTTTTGTTCGATAGATTCTTCAAACTGAATTCTACATCAAAGGTATTGTGATGTTTAATTTTTCTAGAGCTGGATTAATAGCCAAACTAATTATTTATGTTTTATCCATGCAAATTTTTCAACCTCTAAATTGACATAAATATTCTAAAATTGTCAGTAATATATTTAGGTATAGGAAGAAAAGTGGCATATCATATCTATTTTATTTTAAAAATTAAATATTTTATTTTATTATTTTAGACTGGCTTCAAACTACAATTCTCAGATCTCAGCTTTCTGAGTAGATAAGATTATAGGCATGAGCCACTGGTGCCCATCTTTTCATTCGTTTTAAACTGAGATGACATGCATATGTTAAAAAATTCAAAAGATGCAAAAACATGGAAATTAAGTCAGCCTCCTCAATCTCCAGCTGTAAATACATGGTTTTCCTAAAGCAACTACCATTACAAGTTGCAGATTTTCATGATTTACTTAATCACTTAATCATATTACTTAATAATGAATATTTAAGCAATTCCCAACCCTGTGATATTAGAAATAGTACAGCAAAGAATATATTTGTTGGCAAATGATTTTTCCATGGGTGAGTATGTCTAAAAATAGAAGTGAAATCACTAGACTCAGTGATGTGCATTTAACATTTAAAAATATTTGCCATAAAATCTATACTTGGCATTGATCTTATGTTTCTCCATTGCATGTAGGAGTTTCTGAGCTCATAAAATGGATTCCAATGTTCAGCATGAGTTGATTCCTGTTAGCTAGCTCATCTATTGGCACTTCTCTTTTAGATCTCTGTATCTATCCATACTGATTCCTTCCTATTCCTTAAATGAGCCCCACTCCCTCCTTGCTCTAAACCATTTAAATGTACATCCTCTCTGACAGGTGCACTTTCCCCTGAGATCTTCATTGGTCTACCTCTGGCATCTTTCAGGTTGCTGGTCAGATGGTCCTCCCATCAGGAGACCATCACTGACCTCCTAAGCCTGGATCAGGTGCTAACGTGCACAACAGCATTCTGTGCTTACATGATTGTACCACTCACTACACTGTATTAAAATCATCCACTGTGAATGTGTTGTGGGTTTGTCTAACCTTGTTCACCATTGTGTTCCTAGTGTCTGCAGTAGTGATTGCTAAACACTGATACAAAACCAGGTAGTATTTCATAGACATTTATTGAATGAGTGAATGAATAATAGAAGCTGTAGTAGTTACTTACCTTCCAGACTAATAAGGTCCTCAAGGCCAAGGAGTAGAATTTCAAGTATGGAAAAGTTATGTAAGTAATATACTACGGAGCCAACAAGTGCCTTCTACCCACATATTCCTATCATTCTGATATTTTAAAGAGTTATACAGAAGGAAAGTAATACTTCATCACTTAGCAAACAGATTACCATTCTTAGGTTTTACTTCTTGAAATGATTTGCATGCTCTTAATCCTTACAGAGCCTCCTCATGGATGCTCAGGAAAAGGCTCATTGACCATCCAAATTGAAACACTGGGTATTTAATAATTGAGACATCATCTGATGGGTTAAAACTGGCCTAGCTATTATCATGATATTATAGAAATGAGGAATAGTTAGCAAATTTTTAACTGAAAGAAAACACTCTACCAATTCTAGTAGCTCAACATCTTTTTTTTTAAAGTTCACCAGAGTGGTATGATATATTGTCATCAGTAACAGTATCTACCTTTCTAAAGTTTTCTCAGTGTGGCATAGTCAGATTTCTTTGGTAAAACCTACTTAGTATTTCTTTGATTTAAAAACTCCTCAGATGGTTTTAAATTGATTACATAGGAGTTGAGGCTCACTAATTCTACTCTAACACTTTAGAATAAAAGGAAATGGGAGAAGGAAAGTAAGAATTCCCTAAGGTCTATTACTAAACTATTAATGACAGTGCTGGGATTATAATATAAGTCTCCTGGCCTAAACTTCACTAGTCTCGCATACCAAGAAACTGCTAGAAGAAATCAACAGCAGCAGAATGAAAGGACCTATAGAAAACCTCAGTTCAGCTGGGACTGTCACTTCCTGTAGGCAAATTCTTTAAAGATGAAGCACTTTTTTAGTAAGGGTGGTCTGTTCACATTCTGATGTAACTTGATGTTTTTCTATATCATTGGTCTATCTGTCTACCTATCTATCATCTATCTTTATCTATCCATCCACCTATTTATCTACCTCATACAAGATCTGGCTAGTCCCAAACTCCTGGACTCAAGTGATTTTTACTCCTTAACCTCCTAAGTAGCTGCTACTACATGGAACCCAGCTCTTGCTTGTATTTTTTTTCCACAACAAATCTATGCTATTTTTTAACTTTAAAAATCACATGAATAAAGGGCCAGGGAAATAGAGCAGTGGTAGAATCCATGTGTGGCGTGCACAAGGCTTTATGTTCAATCTGTAACACTGAAAACAAAAATATAACTACCCTATTTGAACAGCTCATTTTTAAAATTTTATTTATTTTTAATCAGTGTATATTTGATTCACAAAGAAGAGTCACTGTGATATTTTCACACATGTATGCAATATAACTTGTTCAAATTCATTCCCTCTAATACTCTTTTGTATACCCCCTTTAAACTCTATACACTTCAATTTGGGCCTCAGGAAATAGAGGCAGGAGTCTGATAGTTAAACCACCATGAAGTCTGATATAATGTCTTACTAGGTAGTTTATAGTAGTTGGTAGAATGAAAGTGTTGATTAACCACGTGTCAATAGTGATGGCCTGTTGAGATCACTTACTGCAGGACTAGTTCCACCAATGAAAATACAACTCTAAAGGGTATTTTGGGAGTCTGAGCATGTGAAGATATTTTAGCTTCCCTATTTGATATAAAGCCACTCTCTGGAGTGTTCTGCTCTGGCCACGTATGCTTTTGGCAACCACAACCAGCAGGTAAACTTGGGGGATTTTATATCTGAAATCAACAATCCTCTTCAAGTTCACAAACATGGTAAGCTTTCAAAAGCTTAAATTTTGTCTTGTGAACAATCCCTTGAAACTCCATCTGCTTTCAAAATTATTTTAGTTTCTCTTATTTGATAATAGTATGGTAATGGTTCACTGAAGATTAATAAATATGAGAACAATACTAGAATAAGGACAATTCTTATTTCTAGATCACATTTGTAAAGACAGAATGTCTGTTTTCTTGGATGCTGTTGCATTCATCTATATCAGTTTCATAGTAGCTATGCTTATTCCATTTTTATTTTTTAATTAATGAAGTATATATTAACTTGTTTATCCTCTTTACTCCTTTATAGTAGGAGAAAACAATACAAACTTCTTTGAACTGTCCAAAAGTAAACTACAAAGATAAAAAATTTCCAAGAAATACTGACAAAATACACACACACACATACACACACACATACACACACACAGAGCTGTCAAGAGCGAAGGACTGATACACAGGTATGATCTATCATTTGTTGTGATGAGATAGGTCAGAGTTTGAGGGTTGGAGTTTTCGTCTCACAGGCTTAGACATCAGTGAGAACAAAAGTGCAATTTGACTGGTAGAGAACCTCATTGAAGTAATGGTTGTCCATAAATTAATGAGTATATGAGTGCCCCAAAGACCATACATACTATCATGTTTATTTTCCAGAAAGAACATATTAATGGCATTTCACATTTTTATGCCAGTATTGGGCTTCAACTCAGGGCCTGAATGCTGTCCCTTAGCTTAGTTTTTTTGTTCCTCAAAGCCAGAGGTCTACCACTTGAAACACACTTCCATTTCCAGTTCTTTCGTGGTTAATTAGAGATAAGAGTCTGTTTTCTGTTTGAGTTGGCTTTGAACTTAGTTCCTTAGATCTCCTCCTCCCAAGTACCTAGTATTATAGGCATGAGATTCATAATTTTGAAATAATTTGCAGATTCCAACAGTTTTGATCAATGCAACAACTGCAGGAATTAAGGCAGGTTAATTATCTTTATTTTTATAAACAGGGAAACAAGCTCAGAGGGATGTGATTTGTCTTTGTCCAAGATCACACAATAGGTAAGGCAGCAGGGACATAAATTATAATTTAGTATCTTTTCTACTATTTCATGTTGCAATTTTATTTTTTATTGTATAACACAGAAACCAGGGACAGGTGGATTGGAGAAATGTTAAGATTGTGATTGACTCCCAAGGATGTTATTACAAGAAGACAACAGAGTTTTACAATACTATTTATACAATATGGAATATGTCATTGAAAATTCCAGTCGCATATTAGGTTCTTATAAGCCCTCATGACTACCCAAACATACTCTACATTTGATGGAATAGCCTGCAATGGATGTGCAAGTAGGCCACTTAGTACTATTATTACTTCAGAAATACATCACAAGAATGGGCCTCAGAAGGAAAACTGGGCATAGATTTTTTTGCAACTGTTGTGACTCAACAATATCATCAAGTGGTCATGCTTTCCTTCCAGAGCAAGAGTAAACAAAATGTCTCATATAACTAACACAAATGTACTTTAAAAGTATCTGGAAAAAAATCTGGCCAACTCAAGATGGGATTGCATGAACTTATTATAGGGATGTAGTAAAGAGAACTTATGACTTGCTTTTGAACAGTTGAAGTTATGAAGTGCCAAGATTTACATTGGAGGGGATGTACCTTGTGTTTCAGTCTCCTGGTTTATAGAAGAACATTGGCAGAGAAACTAGAGATGAAGCCAGCCATTCTTCAATGATTGGTCATACCAACTGGCCTTTTTCCTTTTGAAAGCAAGGTGACTAGGCCTAAGCTATGTCTCTTATCAACTAGTTTAGACCAATGAGAAGAAAAAAATAGGTTTCTGTAACCTTATTATTCAGGTTTATAAAGAGAATATCTATTCCTTTTCCTACAGGCTCATGAATTATTTATCATTATTTTTTCCTCCCAAAGGTATTAATGAAGACCATTTGGCTTGATATAGTTTTTAGGTAAGAAATCTAGATCACCTCTCCATTTGTTTGTTTTGTCATTCATTTAACAAATTGTTTGTCTGCAACGTGATGGTCTTATGTTATGTAAAAATCCAGGATACATGTCAACATCTAACTTGCTCTTCACTCTTATTTGTTGCCTATAAACGTATCTGCTCTTTTACAAAAGTCTAAGCTTCTCTGAGCCTTATTACCTTAAACACCTTTAAGTGGTACCTAGAAGGCTTTAGACATAGTTTAAGGGCTGAAGGTAAATCAGAGGATAGTAACAGATCAAAAAATATCATACAAGCCAGGTACAGTGGCTCATGCCTAGAATCCTAGCTATTTGGGAGGCTATGATAGGGAGGATTGGGATTAGAGGCTAACCTGGACAAAGTTTGCAAGACCTCATTTTCAACCAATAGGTGGATATGATGGCATGTACTTGTCATCCTAGTTATGAATGATATATAAATCAGAAAGATTGTGGTTCTAGGTCAGCCTCAGCAAAACTCTTTGAGATCCCATCTCAACAGAAAAGGCTTAGCACGGTGGTTCATATACGTCATCATAGATACAGCGGGAAGCAAAAATGAGAGGATTGTGATCCAGGCCAGGCAGAGCAAAACACAAGATCCTATCACAAAAATAACAACAGCAAAGGGCTGGAGGTATGGCTCAATCGCAAAACCCTAAATGCAAATACCACTCCCCCCACCAGAACACCGTACGCCTACCCCAAATATAGCAAATAAGTAGAATTGATTTTTGTGGTTATGTTTTAAACCTGTTTCTACTTTTAACTTTTGAAAAATTTCCCCTAAAATTATTTTAGAAAAATAAGACATTTTAATGTCTGAAGTATTCAAGACAAATAACATTTTTTAATAATCACGATGCAAACCTGAGATATGATAGCTAAATTTATAACCTACCAAGTAGCTTGTGGACTTTTAGAATTAAGATCTGATTGCTTTCCTATCTTGGTATATTCTTTTTGGCCTTAATGTACTCTGATTTAACATATTCTTATCTTTTATTTGTTCCATAACAATTTACAGTCTGACTCACTTCTTTTAATTTTTAATTAACATTTTTATTAGCATACCTTTATTGCACAAGAGGGAATGTATGACATTTCTATACATGCACACAGTGTATCCCAGTCAAACTCCCTCCTCCATTATTCTCCCACTTCTTAAAACAATACCAACACGTTTCATCACTTTACTTTTCATTTATGTGTGTAAAGTACTTTGACTATATTCATTCTCATCCACTGTCTCCTCTGGCCTGCCCCTCCCTCTAGTACTCACCCACAACAGAGGTCTATTTACTTTCCTGTCATTTTTGTAGCATATGTTAATTGTACAAATGGGTTTCACAATGGTAGTTCATATGCACACATATTCTTTTTTAAATTATTACTTATTTATTGTCAAAGTGATGTACAAAGGGGTTACAGTTTCATACGTAAGGCTGTGGGTATGTTTCTTGTACAATTTGTTACCTCCTCCCTCATTTCCCCTCTCCCCCTCCCTGTTTTCTTCTCCCCCCATAAGTTGTTCAGTTGGTTTATACCAAATGGTTTTTGTAAGTATTGCTTTGTAGTCATTTGTCTTTTTATCCTTTATCTCTCGATTTTGATATTCCCTTTCACTTCCCTAGTTCTAATACCAGTATATGCAGTATCCAGAGTACTCAGATGAGATACAGTGATAGCACGGGGACAACCACAGGAAGGGGATACAAGAGAATCATCATCAACAACAACAAAAGAGCTACTGTTTCACATGGCATGTTGAAAGTAATTACAACAGTGATATTACATTCGTTTCCATAACATGGAGTTCATTTCACTTAGCATCATCTTATGTGTTCATAAGGACATAGCTATTGGGCTCTTGTGATCCTCTGCTGTGACTAGCCTAAACCTGTGCTAATTATTCCCTATGAGGAAAACCATAGAGTCCATGTTTCTTTGGGTCTGGCTCACTTCACTTGGTATAATTTTTTCCAAGTCCTTCCATATCCTTATGAATGGGGCAATGTCATTCTTTCTGAAAGAGGCATAAAATTCCATTATGAATATGTACCACATTTTCCTGATCCATTCGTCTACTGAGGGCCATCTGGGTTGATTCCATATTTTGGCAATGACAAATTGTGCTGCAATGAACATTGTTGATATGCACACATATTCTATATTAGTCTGTCTTCCTGTTGTTTAACAGCTATTATTGAGTTTCCTATGGATCCCTATCTAAGCTCCGACTCACCTCTTTGATGAGAAATCTATTTGTATAAAACTTGGTTATCTCATTGTCTTGAGACAGTGATCTACAATATAGAATTCTATTGTCTTGGCTGTCTAATAGGCATCTCAAAATTAACAGGCCTAAGTCAGGCACCAGTGGCTCAGGCTTATAATCCTAATTACTCAGGAGGCTGAGATACAATGATCACAATTTGAAGCTATACCAGGCAGACTCTTATTGCTAATCAATAGCAAAAAGCTATATGTGGATGTGTAGCTTAATTGGTAGAATGCAGTCTGGGCCAAAAAAAAAAAAAAAAAAAAAAAAAAAAAGGCAAGAAAGCCTGAGGCTGAGTTAAAGCTCCATCCTGGAACACATGCAAAAAATAATAATAGACCTAATTAAGTTCTTGATGCTTTTCCTATATGCCTCTATATTACTGCTCCCTTATTTTCTCATTTCAGAAATGATGATTCTACAGATTACTTCCTTAAATCCCAAACTCCGGGGTCATGGCTGTATCTTTGTCTCTCATGAAAATCCATCGATTCATTCCTTCAAAATCTCTTCCGAATCCAATAACTTTTCACCAGTTAAAAATGCATTATCTCTTACCTGGATTATGGTCTCATTAACGAATCTCCCATTACTGACCTTTCCTGGCACATATGTTCAATCTAGCAGTCAGAAGGACTCTAGTAAAATTGAAGTAAAATTCTATCACTCCTCTGGTCAACTCCTCCAATGGTTCCCCATGTCAGGCAGAATACAACACTACATAGTTTAGGTCACAAGGCTCTAGATCAGATTTTACTGTCTAATATCATATACTTTCTTCTCTTGCTCACTTTTTCTTTTCTCAGCCACAATGATCTTTCTGGATCATTCCAAACATTCTTTTGTTTCAATTCCTTTCCAATTTATTTTTTTCTAATGGGCATGGCTCATAGCTTTGTATCACTCAAATTTCATAAGAAACTTGGCATTAGCACAAAGTGCCTAGAATATCAGATTAGGAGAGAAGTAGATAAGAAATTAAAGAGAGGCTTTGAACTTGACCAGAGTGAAAAACTGATTAGTATCAAGGCAGAATAAATACTCTAAGGTATAACAATACTATAGATGTTGGTAGCCAGATCCAGATAAAGTGGTTTCGGAAAGAGGAGGAAATTGTCATCCTAAAGTGAAATTTTGGAAGGGTAGAAGAAGCGTCAGTCTTAAAAGCTATTAAGAATTCTCACTTGGAGAGGGAGGGCAGACCACACCCACTACAGAAATTGGTATTTTTCTTACCACCTCCTCCTCAGCATCCAGGGATTTTGAATGATTTGGTAGTTCAGGTATTGGCAGTAGTGAAGGAGGAGGGGAGCATTTGAGGATACATGCAAGGATGACATGATTAGGAGGAAAAAAGGATAATGACTCTGTTTCCATTTCACATTCAGTCGAAAAAGCTCCAGGAAATTGGCTACAAGTTGGTAAATAACGGGTACCTTTTACTTCATGCCTGCCTACATTTGGTGGGCCTAAACGTGATCATCAATATAACAGAATATCTACTCTAGAGAATGGCCCCACCAATCCAATTTTCCATTCAAAGGTTCAAAATTCCACTTTTTGTTCTATCTTTAAACTTTAAAAATCAATTCTGGGCAACCCCTTTTAAAATGATCTTTAAGTAGTTGTAAAAAGGAGTTTCAATTCAACATGTCAATTTATGAGTACAATGCATACTGACCAATGTCAGGCCTTTCTAGAAGAGTTCTTGTTCTAAGTTCTCCTTCGGATTCCATCCAGGTCTACTTTTTTTGCTATTATTTTATGTGTTTACCCATTCATGCTGCAAATATGTATTGCAGTTACAGGTGATATGATTTCCTTGAAAACAAAACAAAAATTCTCCCTCTCATGAAGGTTACATTGTAACTACCCAGTTCCATTTTTTGCCCAAAGTCTTAGCCCCATCTCTTCAACCATTCCCACTTCTTAGAGCGGCTTCCTTCATTGGCCCTACTCACATTGACAAATGTCAGTTTAAAAGTTTTGTTTTCAGCATTATAAAATCATATTGCTTTGTAATCCCTCTAGACACATTTAATTGGCAGATGTAGCCAGACACATGCCATCTTTGAATCCAGATGGCATATGCAGCAGCTCAGAGCTATGCATTCTAGAAACTCCCCTGCCAAAGGGGTAGCCTTCTGTCAACTGACAGACTAATATTGAAACAGAGTGATTCAAAGATGCTGCCCAGGAGCTAACTCAACATTTTATGGTGTCCCACAGAATATATTGGCAATTAACTCAAAGCTATTTCATCCACAATAGGGATGGTTTTCATTGGTGCATCACTATTTAGCTGAAGAGGATTCAACATTACCAATGTATACTATAAACACGAACAATGAACTCAATACTGGGCTGGATTCTAAGGTTACATGAAGGGAAATTAATATTTGCCTTCAAAGAACCTAGAGAATAGTTCTGGTTTCATATTTTAAAATAGTGGCAGATATCAATGTTGACATGATTATCACTAGATTTAACATACAAAAGTGCCAGTATGATAAGATACTGAAAATCTCCAAAGGCAGGACCAAATCCTCCTGGTACCATATCAAATATTCAGGGTCCACAGAAGAGAGGCAGTCTTTATGGAAGGTGACTTTGAGAGACATAAACGATGCCATGACCTTCAAAATATTAAGAATGGAAGCTATGTGAAATAGGAGGCAGGATGATGCTTGTTGAACTAGTTCTATGTCAAAGGACTGATTGAGGCTGAAGAAATTTTATGTGACCTTGAATCTTTGAGCAATATATGAGATGATGAATTGTATTTGTATTAAGAGAAAATTCAAATGTGATAAAGGATCATTTGGTTGGACTTACCGTCTGCTCCTTCACTACTTTTGCTTCTTTTATTGCGATGAACACGCCTATTTTCACCTTCAGAGTATGATTTTTCATCAGGAAAGAAGAAATTCAGCAGGGCCATCTGTAAAAATAATAAGAAAATGAGTCCAAGTTTGACCTAAGTTACTTATAAGCCAATGTTTAAAAAACAAACTAGCTTTCACTAGACAGTCTATATTTTTCTTAAATTCATCAAGTTTAAAGTCTGAGCCCATGTTCCCCTTCAGTGTACAAATGCTCCTCTTACTTTTTTCTCCTGTGCTAGTACTGGGGCTTGAACATGGAGACTGAGCACTGTCTCTACCCTTTTCATTAATGGCTGCTGCTCTACCATGTAAACCATACCTTCACTTCTTGTTTTTGGTGGTTAACTGGAGATAGGTCTCACACTTTCCAGCCTAGACTGGCTTGGACAGAACTGTGATCCTCAGGTCTCAGCTTCCTGAGTTGCTATGATTACAAGTGTAAGCCACTGGCACCTAGCTAGATGCTTTTATTACTTACACCATTAGTATGTCAATCACATGGGCATGAATTTTTGGTTAATCTCTGTGTTCTCTCTCTTCTTCCATGAGTATCAAATCTATCAGGTCACATTTACCCATAAAATTCTGGGGTTCAGAGAATCCAGTCATCATTTCTTATTTCCATTTACACTGACAAATGTCAGTTTAAAAATCTCATTTTCATCTTTATAAAATCATACTGATTTGTGACCCCCTCCAGACACATTTCATTGGCAGATGTCACCAGACACATGCTGTCTTTGATGCCTACTCAGAACAAGCCTTGTGTTAATACCACTTGGACTTCATTATTACACAGCTCTGATTTTACCCCATTCCTATTTATGCTGTACTTTAGCTGTTTCTATAGTGGTAAGCATCCAAAGCATGTGTATGGATGCACTTGGAGAAGTAGTCATGGCAAAGAACAAAATTATTCTCTCCCTTTCCTAGTCTCTTAAAACATTTATGGTCTATAAGACTAAATCTGCTTGACTGAAAAAGCCTCCCCTACTCCATATTTTGTTCAAAGGTTTTAAAAGAAAAAAATTATGCTTGCTTATCCTCAAACACTAGATGGGCATACAACAATGTTTTTTTAAATAGAATGAGTTTCTGGTTGAAAAATTAAAAGGCTCGTGTTGACAGTTGGTTCTCTAATGTCTTATAAGCATCCCTCATAGTAATATTTCATGTATGAATGGGTCTGGTTCATTAACAATAATCATAGCTTAAATATATACCTGTTGATTTGACTCAAGATCTTTCAGCATGAGTGTGGTAAAAAGATGTGTACCAGCCAGGTGCTGGTGACCCATGCCTGTAATCCTAGCTACTCAGGGGGCTGAGATATGGGGATTGAATTTTGAAGCCAGAAATTCTAAAAGACTCCATCCACCATTAACCATCAAAAAAGCCAGAAAGTGGAGCTGTGGCTAAAGTGGAAGACTGTCAACCTTGAGTGCAAAAGGTAAGGCATAGTGCTCAGACTTTGAGGTCAAGCCCCAATACTAACACAACAAATACATGGTACAACTCATTAAAATGCAGAAAATATCAACTTAATACATGAATATAGACATAAACTCTAACTTATCAATAGTTCTGCATATTAAAGCCTCTTTAGCCAGGCCAAAAAATTGCCATTTTGTTAGTCCAGCAATGTTAGATATCAGCAATTTCTCATGGTTGAACTAAGCAGCATTTTGGAGTCATTTGATTGGAATGTAAGATGTATTTATACAGAAATCTATTTAACCCACAATATGTAATAATAGCAGGATAAAACCAAACCACTATTTACAATAAAAATTTATCACCTATGGTGGTAGTGTATGCCAGTCATATTAGCCATTAGAAGGCTGAGGCGAGATGATAGCAAGTAGAAACCCAGCCTGTGCTATATAACAAGAAAGAAACTCTCTCTCTCTCTCCCCCTCTCTGCCTCTCTGTGTCTCTGTGCTCAAAGCTAATGCTCTACCACTTGAGCCACACTACCACTTCTGGCCTTTTCTTTTTATGTGGTACTGAGGAATCAAACCCAAGGATTCATGCATGCTAGGTAAGCACTCTACCACTAAGGCACATTCCCAGCCCAAGAACCTATTTTAAACATCTGGTTCCCTACACAACTACACTAAATCTCAATCATTTGCAATTTGTAAGTCATTCTGGATAGAAAATTTTTCTTAATAACTTTTAGTGCTAAAATTAGAAATCAGTCTTAATTTAGAACTTACTTGATACTTGAAAGACTATTTGCCTGTACAGTAAATGGTCCTAGTACACTATAATTTGATTTTTTGTGCTGGTACTGGGGCTTGAACTCAGAACCTGGGTGTTCCTTAACATTATTGCTCAAGGCTGATGCTCTGCTACTTGAGACATTCTACCACTTGAATCACAGTTCCACTTCCAGCTTTGTTTTGATGGTTAATTGGAGATTTATAGACCTTCCTGCTCATGTGGGCTTTGATCTGCGATCCTAAATCTCAGCCTCCTGTGTAGCTAGGATTACAGGAATGAACCAGAAGCATCTGGCTGAGAGGGTTTCTTTTTGTTGTTATTTTGCTTTTTGTTTTTGTTTTTCTCCTTTATTGCTGTGTTTGATTTGTGTACCTTTTGTTTTGCATGTAAGTTTATCTGTTTGGGGGAAGTAAAGGGTTACAGAAATGGTGGGACAAAGAGTGAACAAATGCAGCAGTGATACTATATGCTGTATTGAAAATGAACTATACAACTTGTCGGGGGAGGGAAAAACTGGTAGAAAACTAAGAGGTGACACTGTTCAAAACGAAATGTACTCATTATCTGACTTATGTAGCCTCTTTGTATGTCACCTTTACAATATGAATGAATGAATGAATCAATGAATGAATGAATAAATAAATCAGTTCCATTACAGAGTGGAACTTCCATTGCTAGAGAAGAACTTAAGATTTTACGGGGGCCAAAGGGGAAGCACCTACTAATACTGGGAACAGATGAGGCTCTTGGAGAAGGTGAAACCTAAAGGATGTTAAGGATTTGGTGTTAAATGAGAAATGGTTAAGGAATTCTAGAAGCAGGGAGCACTGTGCTTAAAGGTAAAGGAGAGATTATTAGATTTTTGTCACTACAAGTATCTTAGAGTAAGTGTGGACACGGAGAGGTGAGAAATGGGCCAAGAGCTGGTAAATCTGTTAGTGAGTTAGATTATGTTATCTGATTTTTTTGTATTTTTCCTAGCCTTGAGTCTCTACCACTCTACCACTTGAGCCACAGCACCACTTCCGTGAGTTAGATTATGTTAAGGAATATACACTTGATCCTACCCCAAGGGTTCCTCAGAAGAATTTTCCCCCTTTTTAAATCTTGAGCCGTATGAAAATTTGATGTAATTTACCTATAATAAAGTGCACATTTAAAAAAATATACTTTTTTATTGTCAAAGTAACATACAGAGGGGTTACAGTTACATACGTAAGGCAGTGAGTACATTTCTTCTCCAACGTTTTACCTCCTCCTTTGTTTTAAGCATGAAATTTGAAGAGATTTGACAAATGCACACATCTTCGTAACTGCCACCCAAATCAAGATGCAGAACATTTTCGTCATTCTACAATCCTATACTCTGTGGCAAGTCAACTACTGTTCTGATTCAATCATCATAACTTAGTTTTGTTTCATTCTGCATTAGAATCATATAGTAAGATTTTCATTTACATAAATAAATATGAGTTTTATTCAGTATGTCTGTGAGATTCATCCATGTTGCTCCTTCTATCAGTAATCCATTCTTTCTCAGTGCTCAGTAATATTTTACCATATGGCTCTATTGTTTTTTTTTTTAATGCATTCATCTACTGATGTTCGTTTGAGTTATTTAATGGTCGGGGTTATTATGAATAAAGTTAATATTAACAATAATTTATAAGTCTTGTGTGGACATGTTTTTATTTTTCTGGGTGATACCTTGGAATGGAACCTCTGTGTTATATTGATATGGAAATTCTTTGATGTAAGGAAATGTCTGGTTTTTATTATTTGTTTTCATTTTCTTTTCTATTTTTCTGAGTCAGGGTAGTCCAATGTAGTCCATGCTAGAACTGAGCTCATGATCCTCCTGCCTCGGCCTCCTGAATATTGAAATTACAAGCATGTGCCATCATGTTACCCTATTTTCCTAAGTAAATGTACCACTTTATGTGCCCACAAGCAATATAATGGAATGTTGGTGCTCTGCTGTGCATCTTCACCAATATTTGGTATTGTCAGTATTTTAAATTTTAGCCACTCCGGTGGATGTGAAGTATTGTGGTTGTTTTTTGAGCTCTTAAACTTCTTTTTTAATGTTATCTTGCTGTCAACTACCAAGCTCACTTCCCCTAGCTGTAACACCTTTTTCGGTCCCTTCAAATTTGTTGCTTATCATCTGCTATAAGCTTGACATCTACTTAAAACAAATATGCTCATGCACAAACAGAATAGTTTATTCTGAGTGTGGTTTTTAAATGGCTTTTCCAGTAAGATGCATATTGTCTTGTGGCTTAGAAGCCATTTGTTTACTGCTTGATTTCTGGCTGTGTTAATTTGGATAGACAAATTTGTTACATAACTGAGTTCACATGGGTAGGTTATTATAAAATATGGGTTTTCTAGGGAGAAACTGTCCCTCTATGCCAACCATAACCTCAGAGTTTCTTCTGGATTTTTGGGGCTCTATCATGAGCACAGCTCCTGTGGGGTATCTGGAAGAGGCTCTTGCACCTTCCGATGGCCTAGTGTTAACAGTAAGAGACGTTGTTCACATATGAACTGTTCCTATGTGCCCGATGCCAGCTTGTATGAATTTGGGCTCTCAGAAAAGGGGTGCTGAGGGAGAAACAAACTTCTGTAGACAGCAGAAACAACTCCAGCTTCCATGAATAGGAGGATGAGCTCAATGCCCCTCAAGAGCAATCGATGAGAACAGGATATTCATAAGTCAAGTATTCATTATAAGGGGGACTGCCTGTATATAAAAATGCTCTGAGCAGTTTCTATTCTCTCAGTTTAAAAACAATCTAGAAGAAAACAAGCGCTGCTCTAAATGAAAGAGATTCCCTAATCACAGTGCTATTATTTGAGTTTAAATTAGAGGTTGGAGGGAAAACTCTCCTCTGTATATAGTATAATGGGTAAAGACAAAAATCAGAGTCTTCTCTTATGAAAAGTCTGAATTCTAGCTTTAGTTTTGCATTCATTAGCATGGCCTCCAGAGGCAAGTTGCAGAATATGAACAAAACAGTCTTCTCTTTCAGAATTTTGCTTTCCTATTGTACAATGTAGGAGGCATCAGGAATGTTGGCCACAGTCATGCATTTTGCTCAAGGGAAAAATATCTAATTCTTTACACTTTATTAAGTGATTACACCCTTGTTTCCTATGGTAAAATTACATGGTAAACAGCACCTGCAGATTACAAGGATGTCAGATGGAAACAATTTGTTAACAGTGAGACATGAGGGATATATCCATTATTGCTAGTAACTCTCCAGATATTACTATGAACATTTTTCTAATATCTAAACCCACAAAAATATTGAGTACTTTTTATACATAACATAGAATGAATTTAATTCATTTTTCTACTTCATTGCTAGTGTATTTGATTATACTAGATGATTCATAGGAAATGACTCACAAGGCACTTGAGAGAAGCCTGCCTTATCCATTTTTGTATACCTAGTGCCTAGCTTTGGCCTTACACACAGTAGGCCTCTAATTAATATTTGCCTGTGGAAAAATTGAACTTAGCCCATTTGTTCTTCTATAACAAAGCATTTGAGATTTGGAAATTTATAAAGCAGAGAAATATGTTTTTTCTAGGTTGTGGGGCTGAGATGTCCAAAATGTCTTGCCTGCATACTCAATTGCCTGGTGAGGGCTACTGTTTCCTTTCAACATGGTGCTTGTTACAGCATCATCCAAGGAGAAGGAATGCTGTGTCCTCACTTGGTGGAAAGTATAGGGGCAAGACAACCGAATGCTGCATAAAGTCTTTTTTGACAGGGCCTTAATTCCACTCATGAGTGAGAACTTCTTGTGGCCTGATCACATCGTGTATGTAGTCGGGGGGGGCGGTGGTGGCGAGCACACTAGGGCTTGAATTCAGGGCCTGGGCACTATCTCAGCATTTTTTTTTCAAGGTTGGTGTTCTACTACTTGAGCCATACATCCATTTCCTGCTTTTTGCTTGCTAACTACAGATAAGAGTCTCATGAATGTTCTTTCCAAGACTGGCTTTGAACATCAATTGTCAGATCTCAGCCTCCTATGTGGCTAGGATTACAAGCACGAGCAACTGGTGTCCAGTTCCACTTTGTTTTTAAATGTTTCTCTCATAATGTTCTTGAACAAATAATATGTATTTCTCATTGTAACTACTGCCATTATTACCACCATCAACAACCTCCTAGTGTCTTCAAATAAATCAAAATCATTTTTGTCCTGATATATTTAGAATATTCTAGTAATTCCACCACAGCAAGGTATGAGTATTGCTTAATGAATATATATTATGGATATAAAATGAATATAAAAGATGGGGCTGAACACTTGTGATCTCATTAAGAAATGTTAATTTGTCAGGAGTGGTGATACATACTTGTAATCCCAGCTATGCTAGATGGGAGTACCCTGGTTTGAGGGACCCAAGACCAGATCAGCTAGTGAGACGCTGTCTCATAAAAAGACAGATGAGTTAGTAAACAATTGTAATGCCAACTAAGCAGAAGGGCATTCAAGTCCAGACCCAGACAAATCACAAACAAAAACAACAACAGAAAAGTGAGACTCATTTGAAAACTAAACTATAGCAAAAGGGCATGGAGAGTGCAGGACTTTAACTTCTAACCCTAGTACTCCCAAAATAAAAGGAATCCTTAACATAACATGTGCTGATACAATGTATGGCAAAGGCCATTCAGAGTGTTGTCTTCAGAACAAACATGGATTGGTGGCCATAGGGAGAATTTATGACCTATGCAACATGCTTAGCATACATGGACAAACAAGAATGCAAATAACACTGCATTTCTTTGTAGTACAAGGACCATACTACATAACAGGAGATAGAAATGTTTCCAGTGCAGTATGTACTGGTTCCTGAACAGAATGTGCCAGTTCCTTGGAGCAAAGGAACAAGAACATTAAACACTGATCACAGTGTTCCACGGGAGCCACCACTGGCAAGGTGGTGGTAGTAGAGGTGGCTGAATTCAGTCCAAATACCAAATAAAACTTGGCATCTTCAGCATCTCTGATGAAGTGCTAGGGTTTGCCATCTCTGTTGTAGCTAGGTTGCAAGCTGACTGAAATGATGAAATAAAGCTAAATACGGAATCATAACATACTCAACAGTTTTCATCACATATACGGCTGAAAGCAGTCACTGCAATCCTTTTTTGTTTTTGTTTTTAAATCACTGTCCAACAATTTAAGTGATTGTAAAGAAGGAAAGAAGAGTGTGCTTGGGGGAGATTTCCATAGTGTGGCACCAGTGTAAAAATATACTTTAGACTTGTTCAGTCTTTGGCTTTGCTTTCTTCCAGGTACACACTACTACATCCAGCCATTTTGTTTCACTCCCACAGCTGGGATAACAGGCACATGCCACTGCATCCTGCCATTGGTTAAGATGGAGTCCTGTAAACGTCTTTTTGTTTGGGCTGGCCTTGAATGGCAATTCCCCCAATTTTTCCTTCCTAAGTAGTCAGGATTACACGCTACAGTCACCGTGCTTGGCTAAAGGCTTCGTGTATCTTGGTGTTTTTTTTTCTCTCATAGGCAGGAATCAGCTCAAAGGTAGGTACAAGTGTGGCTTCAGAATGGTGTGAGTCTATCCTCTGGAAAAGGGTGAAATCTGTGGAAAAGCAAGAGGGAAGGTGCAAAGGGGGAGCTGAGCTTCTCCTTCAGTTTTCTACTTCCAAAGCTCATCTCTATTCCTAACCTCCAATACAGAGCTTACTGAAGTGCTTCTCATCAATGGACAATACAAGTTGAATCCAAATTCTGTATGACTTTGAAATTCACAAACACTACAGATGTCACATTTACCTCATTAATCTGTTAGAATCATGTTTAATATGACATGGCAAGAGAAGACCACCACTACTGAGGTTCTAAAAGTCATCTGGTCTACCAGCATTAAAGCAGTGTTCATTGGTGACATGTATAGAGATGCAATGACACAGGATACCCAAGCATCTTTGTTCTAGTGAGCTTATGTCATAATCATGAGCAGGAGCAAGTGTAAGAAACACTCAAAATGATGCACTAAAGCACTACTTCAAATAACAGTCATAAGGCTGCTGTGGCAAGCAGCAACAAAGACCAGATTGGGATGCAACAATATGGAATTTGGGAACTTCTTTGGTGTAAAGGCTTTCAACTGACCACAAGCTAAACACAGAAATGCAGAGAGTGACAGGCAAACCAAATAGCAGCTGCACCCACAAATCAAAATGCACTTGGTATGCGTATTATGTAGAAAGGACTCTAGGTTGAAGATTCTTTGCTCGTCTTGGGTATAGATGAAATCTGTACTGACATCTTTGAACAAGAGCAAGGACAGCATGCTGGTTGTTCCTGCCTTCCCACAGGAGTCTCTGCTAATTTAATTTCTAGTTCCTCATACTTCTAAAATGAAAGTGACTTCAGCACATAAGGAGAAAAAACATGTACTTCCACTAATACCTTTGTGGTGGTGCTCTGGATTTGGAAAACAGCTGAAATGTATGTTCTGAATTATGAGTTATTAAAAAGTTCTTGAAAATTTTATAATACTGTTGTAATTTACTTTTACAAAGCTAGAGTGATATAGGTTAGAGTACTACAGTGACTGGATTTTATGCCCCTGGACAAACAGCATTTTACAAAATCTATGCTGTACACCATGCAGACTTAAACCACAGAAAGCATCTGTACTAAGTTATATTTGACCATGATATTCAAGATTAGGTATAAAGTGTAAAAAGTGAGGTAACCAGTAAAAAGAGTGGCAACCATCACAAATTGGAGGAAAGGAATAGGTAAGAGCCAACTTAAGGAACTGTTTTTTTCTGAGAGGGAAAATGTTTCAAATACTGTGGAAAAAGTAAACAAAGATTTCAGGAAAAGATGTATCACATTCAGTTTAAGTTGATATTGAAATAAGTTGTCCACTAGAATTCAACTGTTATTATCAGTGCTCTGATGATGAAATAAAGGCTAGAAACACCGATCCAAACATACCAATAGGATGACAAGGAAATGAACACAGACATGTGGCCAGTGGACCATTAATCTAAGACTAGCTCTCAGGAATGTCAGTACAGAAAATGCATATCAGAGAGACAACTATGTTGGTACACACTTGTAATCCAATGATTTGTAATCTCATAATTTGAAGGCTGAGATAGGAGGATCACAAATTAGAGAGATAGAGTTAGAGAGAGAGACACAGAGATACAAGAGACAGAATATTTCAGAGTTTAGTGGATAAGTTAGAAAAGAATAGTTAGGTTAGGCCAGGCACTGGTGGCTCACACCTGTAATTCTAGTTACTCAGGAGGCTGAGATCTGAGGATTGCAGTTTGAAGCCAACCCAGGCAGGAAAGGCTATGGGACTTGTATCTCCAATTAACCATCAGAAAACCAGAAGTGGAGCTGTGGCTCAAATTGCTAAACTGCTAGACTTGAGCACAAAAGCTCAGGGGGACAGCCCCTAGGTCCTGAGTTAAAGCCCCACAACCGAGAGAGAGAGAGAGAGAGAGAGAGACAGAGACAGACAGACAGACACAGAGAGAGAGACAGAGAGAGATAGAGAGAGAGAGAGAGAGAGACAGAGAGAGAGGTTATGCAGCATAGCATGCAATAGTCTAAGATACTGGGAGTGACATGGGCCAAAAGGAAATGTGCTCAATACCTCACTTATATAACTGTAACCATTCAACACATGACATTTATAATAACGATAAAACATTTTTTTAGAAATCTAAGATATATGTATCTTAAGAGGAGGCAGGTTAATCATTGGTGATATAACCAGTGAAATTTAGCCCAGAATAAATGCCTGTAATAAATCTAAGAAATGTAACAAATACCAAAGGGTGTGGGACACATACATGAGTACAAAATTTTAAATGCTGAAAACCTAGAATCACTAGGGCATAAAAGTTTACCAAAAATGCTAGGAAAAAGTTTACCAAAAGCTAGGAAAGCTTTCACTGTGAGACAAGACAAATCCAAGTGGCAATGCCATTCTTAGTTAACTTGGCATTTAAGTGCCTCTTGTGTTCAAATGTTTCTAGAGCTTCCCTTGAGGATTGTCCTGAACTGTTCTGTGTCTTAATTGTAGATCAATACTGTTTCAGAAGCTGTGAAGTTGAAAGGAAAATGGTTTCAATATGGATGTTGTTTAGAATCTACTACTGGATTGTTTCTATGGAAAAGGTGTGTGTGTGTGTGTGTGTGTGTGTGTACGTACGTGTGTACTAGAGCTTGAACCCCAGTACACTCTTAGCCCCTTAGCTTTTTCATTCATGGCTTGTGCTCTGCTACTTGGGCCATACCTCCAGTTCTGGCTTTTTGATGGATATTTGGAGATTAGAGTATTGCAGGTTTCCCTGCCTTGGTTCACTTCGAACCTCACATCTCAGCCTTCTGAGTAGACAGGATTACAAGCCTGAGCCACTAGTGTGTGACAAAGAAAAGCTATTTTTTCTCAGAGAAAAATTTCTGACTCATAAGCATGACAGTCAGTGGAGAATGCCTCTTGTTGAGGGTTGTCTCCAAAACCTTTTCCCTAGTATCTCAACAGATCTACTCATTACAGACATGAGGATAAGATATAAACAAATGAAATGAAGTATAGCAAAATAACCTATTCATTAGGATCAACTGTATGCATATCCATTGGTTGATTGTTAGTGTTAGGGACTAAATCTATCTTTTCATGGACCCGTGGAGAATTAGATTTCATTGCTGTCTACTAACCTCTTTTACAGAGCTTTAATCCTAATGAATCTTCTAATTTCTCCTAATGGGTAAACAATGTAGATTTGTTCAGTTCACAGCTAACTGATCTTAATTATAAGTTACAATGTTCTAAAGATCCGCAGAAAGCTCATAAACTTTAAAATTTAACAAGAGTGTAGATAACAGAATCAAGGTGGCTAACCAAACCATTTTAGCTCATCTCTCTCCCAAGGCCCCATTAAAATGACATTGAAAATGATGCATGAAGAGACTAATGAAGAAAATAAGCAGAAAAAATTCAATTCATTTCTGAAAGGCAGAGGATGGACATTGACTGCTGAAAGTGGGCAGAGAAAATGATAAAGGAGCTCAATGGTGTTCTGTCCTGCAACACCACAGAGAATATGAAAACTGGGTAATGACAAGTAAAGAGAAAGGGTGTAAATGAAAGTAAGAAATTTATTAAAACACTGTATATACTAAATATAAACCTGCCTTCCCTGTGTATAGCGTACATACTATTTAAACATTTATTCCCAAGTGAAAAAATCAGAAAGTTTTCCTATAAAGAAGATTAATAAGGTGGGGGTAGTTAGGGGGGAGGTAAGAGAAAAATGAGGGAGAGGGTAACAAGTATGACAAGAAATGTACTCACTACATTATATATGTTACTGTAACCCCTCTGTATATCACCTTGACAATCAAATTGAATTTAAAAAGATAAATAAATTGTATGAGAAATTGTATTGAGATAGATTAGTATGGACATTACTGCATTCTGGATATTTGCATTCTGGAATTGAGATTTCCTGTCCCTGCAGAATGATTTTTTTTTTGTACATGGGTCGGACTTTTAGACAAACTATGAAATCTCAAAAATGAAACTAAAAAGAAGATACTTTCCAGAGAAGAAAAACGTCAACAGTTAAAGAATAAAGAATTGAAATGGATTGGTCAGATTGGTTGTGATAAACAACACTGGGAGAAATACCTTCAAATATCTAAGGGAAAATTATTTTAAGTCTATAATTTTGTTCTTAATAAACTTTCAATTGAATATAATTGGAAAAGAAAACCATTTTTAAATTATAAAGACTCAAAACTTCACTTTTTATACTAAATTCCTTCAAAGTTATGAAAGGATATATTCCTTGACAGCAAAGAGCAATTTTTAAAATAGATACAAACATAAATTCTGAATACGGATTTTCAAATTATAGAATTAACCAATATATGAAAGCACAGCCTACGTAATAATAGTTATAATCGAGAGCAAAACTTAATTGTTATCTCTCTTGGAAATGGAAAAAAGTAAAAGTATAAAGGAAATAAATTAGTAGGCTGAAGCATGAAAGATTAAAGGAAGAACAGGGAATTCATGGCCTTCTCCTACAGAGGTAAGACATATTGTCTATAGCTTATGAAACAAAAATTGAATCAAACTGGGAGTTGGTGGCTCATGACTGTAATCGAAGCTACTCAAGAGACAGATCTATCTGGGAATCATGGTTCAAAGCCAGCCCTCATAGGAAAGTATGTGAGTGATACTCTTTATCCCCAATTAACCAACAAAAAGGCAGAAGTAGAGCAGTAGCTCAAGTGGTAGAGTACCAGCCTTGAGTAAAAAAGCTTAGGGACAGCACTCAAGCCCTGAGTTCAAGCCCCCAGTACCATCTCCTCCTCTCCCCCCCAAAACCAGTAGCATTCTTACATCAACATGGAACACAATGAGAAAGAAATCAGGAAAACAGTTCTGCTCATAATAGCATAAAGGAAATTTCCTAGGTGTAAGATTAACCAAGGAGGTGAAATATTTCTACTATTAAAATAATAAATCATTTCAGAAAGAAATTGAAGAAGATACCAGAAAATGGAAAGACTTCCAATGTTCATGAATTGGCAGAAATAATATTGTAAAAATTGCCACGATGCTGAAAAAACTGGTTTTCTACATGCAGAAGACTAAAACTAGACCTGCATCTTTCACCCTGTATAAAAATCAACTGGAAATGCATCAAAGATCTTAATGTAAGACCCGAGACTCTGTTATTACTTTTAGGAAGATCTAAGGAAAACTCTTGAAGATATAGGCAGTTAATTGTTTCTTCAGTAGGACTCCAGTTGCCTAGGAAATGAACAAGAATAGACAAACAGGACTGCATCAAATTAAAAAGTTTCTGCACATCAAAAAAAAAAACAATTACTTGAACCAAGAGACAATCCACAGAATGGGAGACAATCATCCCTCAGTTATTGAATGGATGAAGGATTCATATCCAGAGTATATAAAGAACTAAAAAAAAAGCCCCAACCTTGAACAACAACAACCCCCCCCAAATAATCCAATTAATAAAGGGGCAAGAGATGTGAATAGGCAGTTCCTAAAAGAAGTACAAATGGTTAACAGGTACATGAAGAAACGTTCAACATCCTTAGCCATACAGAAAATGCAAACAAAGCTCCACTCTTGTATCATAGTCAGAATGGTTACCATCAAGAAAACAAACAATAAATACTGGTGAGATGTGTGAGGAAAAGGAACCCTAATATACTGTTGGTGGGAATACAAACTACTGCAACCATATGGAAATCAATATGGAGGCTCCTCAAAAAACAAAAACAAAAACCCAAAAACTAATGATTGATCTACTTTACAACACCCACCATATGGCCCTTGGGAAGATATTCAAAGAAAAGTAAGTCAATATACCAGAAAGATATCTGCATAGTACTCATGTTTATAGCAGTTCTGTCCACTATGTATATATATATGTGTGTATATATATAAATATATATGTATGTGTGTGTAATTTGTGTGCACATATACATAAATATACATACCTATACGCATACTGCTTAAAAATGTGGAGCAAGTAGGTGAAGAATGATTGTGGAGGAGATACACATGTTCAAAGTGCACTTGTGCACATGTGTGGAAATATCACAATGAACCCTCTTTATATTACAAATATACACTAATTCAAAAATGAAAAGAAAGCCTATCCTTGGTAATCTTGCTACAGTGCACCTGTAACAACTCTGCCATCCAGTTGCTTGTGGGTATTAGAAATCATCATTGTTTCCAAGTCAGAAATAAATGTCTGAAAGAAAGGGGAAGGTCTAAGTATGTTCCTCAAACAAAAGACTGGAAAGACAAGAGCAACTAACTGTGCTGGGACAGATGGAGTATAAGTGAGATAAGCCTCATTTATCACATCACAAAGTTACTGAAGTCTAAACTAGACAGGTCAAGAAATTAGCAGAATTCATGGAATCAGTTGCCAGAACTGAACAGAAAGAGTTAATGGAGTTAAAGGTACTAATCACAGGGGATCAGGACAAGAAGGGTTGGGACAGTGAAACATTGCTTACATTATAAGCTTTTATGTACATACTTTCTATTTTTAAAAACCATATGCATGTATTACTTTATAAGACATAAAAATAATCATATGGATATTTCAGAATCAATCAGGAACCTTGAAACAGGACTCTTCTAAATTTAAACCAGCCTCTGAGAACTTTATGTGGAAAAGAATGCTGGCAGGGGGGGCATCTAGGCATAGCTCCTGTCTCTAGTGTGTAACCTCCTTCTTTCTCTCATAACAACTGAAACGTAACACAAACTTGATCAATTTATGATCAGCTTTGTTTTCAGCCACAGGGATTATTTTTATAGCTTTATAGGCACACATTAATCTGTACAGTTATTTTTTGTATGTGCTGGTTCTGAGGCCTGAACTGAAGGCTTGGGTACTGTTTCTGAGCTTTTGTGATCAAAGCTAGCACTCAACCACTTGAGCCACAGCTCCACTTTCAGATTTTTTTCTTTGTTAATTAGAAATAAGAATCCCATGGACTTTTCCTGCCCTGGCTGCTTTCAAAACCACAACCCCCAGATCTCAGTCTCCTAAGTACACCAGTGACTGGCATTCCGCATATTTTCTTTGTTACATTTATTTTTGAATATTTTTATTATTTTTAAATAGTTGTACAAAGGAGTAGCCATTTACTGAAGCAGTTTATGAATACTTTTCATATTAACCAATGTCATGCCTTTCAACATTCTCACTCATCCTTCCCTTTACTTAATTTTAGGTTATGGATTGAATCTTTTTGCCATTTAACAAAACAGTTTACGTGTACAATGCATCTTGATCTTTGTCATCACTTCAGCATCTTCACCCTCCTTTGACCACCCCTTCCATTATAATTCTCAATTCTGTGGTTCATACTGTGAATTCTCGGCTGCATTCTCCCCACTTCCCCCTTTATTCTTCTGCCCCTCTTCCCTTGAGCCTCACCATCCCCTCTTGTGAGTACTCAAGTCCTAGTACACATTTTATTGGGCTTTAACAGTCTTTTAAAAAGACGTACTATTTGCACTGTCGATACTTTCTATTATACTCCAGGGAATTCGCTTGTAACCCCTTGCTTAACAACTAGTGTGTTTATTTGTACATTTATAGGCTCATTCTAGCTACTACAAATGGGGGAAACCATACAACCTATGTTTCTTTGGGTCTGGCTTACTTTACTCAATATAATTTTTTCAAGTCTTTCCATTTCCTTACAAATGGTACGATATCATTCTTTCTAATGGATTAGTAGAATTCCATTGTATATATATGGCACATTTTCTCGATCCATTTGTCTACTGAGGAGCATCTGGGCTGATTCACCTGATCTCAACTAGGGTAAATAATGCTTCAATGAACATAGTTGTGCTGGTAGCTTTAGTGCATCAAAGTACATAGCTAACCTGGCATGGCAACAACATAGATAACAAGCTAAATAGAAAGCCCACAGAATGGGAGGTGATTTTTGCCAGCTACACATAAGACAAAAGTTTAGAGCTCAAAAAATTAAACCCTTGAAAATAAACCATCAAGGAAATAACAAGGGGTGGGGGCTGGGAATATGGCCTAGTGGTAGAGTGCTTACCAAGCATGCATGAAGCTATGGCTTCAATTCCTCAGCACCACATAAACAGAAAAAGCCGGAAGCGGTGCTGTGGCTCAAGTGGTAGAGTGCTAGCTTTGAGCAAAAAGAACCCAGGGACAGTCCTCAGGCCCTGAGTCCAAGCCCCAGGACTAGCAAAAGAAAAAAAAATTAGGGGATAACCGAAACACAAGTCACAATCCAGTAAACATAAACTAGAACTTTAGGAGTGGAGCTCATGATCTTGTTTAGGTGAGTAGATATTTTTCTGTCGGTCCATCCTAGCACCTATCAATTTATTCATACTTGCTAGGTACTTATTTTAACCAAATAATATGCAAGGCACTGGGTATCTAAGAAGCCTTGTGGCTGGTTTTCTTCTGAGGCTCACAATTCATCTAGTAAGGAAGTAAACAACTAATCATAGTAATTGGACTAAAGCTTTAGGAGGATCACAGACTGAAGTCAGTGGGGCTGCAACAGAGGAGGGAGGCAAGTGTATGTGTGTGCGCGCTAGTACTGGGAGCTGTTAGTTAGCTTTGTTGCTCAAAGCTGGTGCTCTAATGCTTGAGCCATACTTCCACTTTTACCTTTTTTTTTTCAAATTTTTATTATCAAACGGATGTACAGAGAGGTTACAGTTTCATACATTAGGCATTGGATACATTACGTGTACTGTTTGTTACCTCGTCCCTCATACCCCCCCCACCTCCCCCTTTCCCTTTCCCCCATGAGCACTTTTACCTTTTTGCCACATAATTGGAGATAAAAGTTTCATAGATTTTCCTGACTGGTTTGGCTTTGAACCTTGATCTTTAGATCTCAGTGTCCAGAGTACCTAGGATTACAGGTGTTAGCCAATGGTGCCCTGCAAGGATAGAGTTTTTATGTTTGAGATAGGGAAGTATGGAAACATAACTTTTGAGCTGGTTTTCAGGGGTAAGCAAGAAAGTTCTGGGAAAAAGTGTGAGAGGAGCATTCCATAAAAGTGCCTCATGGCAAGAGAAGAATGGACAAGCACTCTTAGAACTCTTTTTATCTATCTATCTATCTATCTATCTATCTATCTATCTATCTATCTATCTATCTATCTACCTACCTACCTATCTTCTATCTGTATGTCAATGAGATATAATCTTTTAACCCTTAGCAAACTTTCACTCCAGAGTCTGGTATCAGTCTGTGAAGAAATTGAGTGTCACTGGCAAGAAATCAGCAACTCTAAGTAGTTTCTTGGGATAGTTGTCTAACCTTAGAATCACATTAATCAGTCATTAGGCATGCAATTAGAAATATGCTGGCATCAAGGCTTGTATGTTTTCCTAGGGATCTAATTTATCATTTGCTCACTCCGATTATCCCAGCTCCATCATGAGCCAAGTTCTGCCTAGCATTGCCAAAATCCCAGCAAGAATGTTTTTAATAGATTTAAGCAAGTTTTCAAATTTCTTTGGCAAGTCAAGCTAGCTGTACAGTATCTTGCTGTGCTCTTGAACTGACATTGTATGGGGACCATGCAGAGCCAAATACTAAGCAATAAATAATCATGTTAGTACTTAAATCTTTGGGCATTTTCTACTTAAAATTTTCATGCTTACTTGTACTAGTGGTAACTGTTGAAATAGTAATCAGACATTATCTCTTATCAGCTGGTACCTAGTTGTATGGGAAGTGCTGCCATATCCTGCCTGAGAGTTAATGAGAAGTGTTTTGCATTACTCTTTGCCAAGAAAGGTCAAATTCTGTTACAACAAATACTTTTATCACAATGAGAGCCCTAATGAAATAAAGAAATTTCTAATATAACTTGGTAGCAAATTCATTTTGCGCAATGTTTCATACATACCCAAGCCCAAAGCAACCAAAGGATCTGAATCACAAATTTAAGTGGGTTTTTTTTTTTTTTTTGGTGTGTGTTATATATGTGCGGGTGTTAGAGCTTGAGCTCAGGACCTGGGTGCCACCCCTGAGCTTCCTTTTGCTTAAGGCTAGTGCTGTACCACTTGAGCTAAAGCTCCAATTCCAGAGTTTGGAGAGTGATCAATTGGACATGAGTCTCACAGATTTTCCTGCCCAGACTGGATACAAACCATAATCTGAAAATTTCAGTCTCCAGAGTAGCTAGGATTACAGGCATGAGCCACTGGTGTCTTGCTTGTTGTTGTTGTATTTTTAAATAAATGATATTAGGCTGATAAAACTATCATGAGTTCCTACTTCAATATTTTTCAAATATTCCGTGCAGTTCTTCTTTCAGATGGTAATCTGTTTCTCAAGGAAGTATCCCTAATTTACCATTATGTGCTATGTCTCAGTACCTGACAAAAGGCTTTGTCAAATTTAGCTTTTTCTAGTTTTTGTTATGAAACAGTAGTTTTTTGTTTTTAAAGATAAAAATATGGCGGGGCTAGGAATATGGCCTAGTGGAAAGAGTGCTTGCCTCGTATACATGAAGCTCTGGGTTCGATTCCCTAGCACCACATATATAGAAAATGGCCAGAAGTGGCACTGTGGCTCAAGTGGTAGAGTGCTAGCCTTGAGCAAAAACAAGCCAGGGAGAGTGCTCAGGCCCTGAGTCCAAGCCCCACACTGACTAAAAGAAAGTCTTTCAAAAGTGTGAAATCTGGGGCTGGGAATGTGGCCTAGTAGTACCGTGCCTGCCTAGCATGCCTGAAGCCCTGGGTTCGATTCCTCAGCACCACATAAACAGAAAAGGCTGCAAGTGACGCGATGGGCTCAAGTGGAGTGCTAGCCTTGAGCAAAAAGAAGCCAGGAGCAATGCTCAGGCCCTCAGTTCAAGCCCCAGTACTGGCAACAAACAAACAAAAATATATTGATACATCCCCTTTTCCACTTTCGTTTCTCAGGTATAAAATGAGATTAACAATGCCCTCATAGGGTTGTAATAGGAGAATGTATTAAACTGCCTGGAACTCATACATGTTCAATCAATTGGAATTTACATTCTGTTAATTTTTCAAATAAATTTGGTTTCACCACTTTTTTTTAAACCTAGTAAGTCCCTAACAAATTGCATATCTTGTGAACAAAAAACAATAGGGATTGAAGAGGAAAAGGTAAATTTGCAGCTTAGGAGAGACATAGACATCTTGGTAGTGCTGAGTAATCCTCAGAGGAACTCAAGTTTGTGTTAAAGGCAAAGGAGCCAAGCACTGGTGATTCATGCCTGTAATCCTAGCTACTCAGGAAGCTGAGATCTGAGGATCACGGTTCAAAGCCAGCCCAGGAAGACAAGACCATAAGACTCAACTCCAGTTAGTTACCAGAAAATAGGAAGTGGCAAGGTGGCTCACAATGGTAGAGTAGCGCCTTGAGCAAAAGAGCTCAGGGATAGTGCCCAGGCTCTGAGTTCAAGGCCCATGACTGAGCAAAAAAAAAAAAAAGGCAATGAAAACAAGGTATTGCTGGCTCACTTCTGTATTCTAAACTACTCAGGAGTCTGAGATGTGAGGATCAAGGTTCAAAGACAGCCAAGGCAGAAAAATCCCTGAGATTCTTAACTTCAATTAACCAGGAAAAACAAAAACTGAAAGGAAAACAGTGGCTCAAGTGTTACAGGCTTATGTAAAAAAGCTAAGCAAGGGCAAGAATCCCTGATTTCAAGTCCCAGTACCAGCATACATACACAAGAAAATTCTATGAAACGGCAATGAAAATTAGATACAAGGTTTATGGTATAGTCCCATGCTAGAATGATTACTTAGCATGTATGATTTCTCTGGTTTCTACCCCTAGTATTATAGGACAAATATGACGATCATATTTCCAAATGAAAAGGAATTAAAATCATTGAAGAACTCCTTCTGCATATATATTCTGAGTACATTTTAGTTTTCCTCATTGCTGTTTCCAGGTTTACATGGTGAGGATAGAAAGGTAGGTGTGTGTGTGTGTGTGTGTGTGTGTGTGTGTGTGTATACATGTGCATGCATGTGCACATGAATGCAGGGTATGAAAATAATAAGGGATAGAATGAAGTGAGTCTTGAGTTCATCCAGAAAATAATGACCTTATAGACATCTTGCTTCCTAATAAAACTACTTCCCACTCCCTGCACAACAGTCTCATAGGATTGATTCCCTGCCACCAATGAGTTAGCATTCATTTTAGCAGGCGCTTCCTTTGCTTCACTTGTAGCTAATTAATACAGAAGTACAAACCTCCTACATTTATAAAAAGGAGCAGACTGAATTTTAAACACCTTATTTCCAATATAAATGAAGTCCAACACTAGATAAGCTTCCTCAATTCTAATCTAGAAAGAATTAGTAAAACAAAAACTGTTGTTTAGCAGTTTGATCTTGCAGTCAAGGTGGGCAAGCTTCTCATAGTGAAATAAAAATAAAGTGAAATACACTCACTATAAAGGCCTCAAAAAGCAACAATACCGGTTGTTAGCAAAGATGCATAGCCACAAGGACCCTCATTGCTGATGAGAAGGCAAAAATGGCAAGTCAACTTGAAGATAAAGAGCTAAATATGTTGTTAGTATACAGTCTAGCAATTGTTCTTGTTAGTAGTGATCCAACTGATTTGAAAGCTATATCCATATAAAAGCCAGGATAAAATGTATGTAGAAGCTTCAGTCATAATTGCCCCAAACTAGAACAACCAAGTTATTGTTTAAAGTTGGTGGATAAACAAACTGGCAAATCCATATAATGGGATACTATTCTGTGAGAAATAAAAAAAAATATGCTATTAAGTCACAAAAAGTACATAAATTCCAAGTAAATGTTGTTAAGCCAGTCATTTGTGAATTGTTTTATGTATGCTATATTTTGGAAAGTGCAGACATGTACAGACTGTAAACAGATTTCAAATAGTTGTCGGAAGTCTGAGGAAGAGGAGAGACAGTTGGATAGGTGGCACACAGAGGATTTTTATGGCGATGAAACTATTCTGCAAGATTTTATAAAAGTAGCATATGACATTTTTCAAATTACATACAATATTATACCACATAGTGAATCTTAATGCATGCAATTGTGTGTGTGTGTGTGTGTGTGTGTGTGTGTGTGTGTGTGTGTGAGAGAGAGAGAGAGAGAGAGAGAGAGGATGGGGGGAGAGAGAATATACTGGAGCTTGAACTTGGGTTCTGGGTACTGTCCCTCAGCTCTTTCACTCAAGGCTAGTGCTCTACCATGTGAGCCACAGCTCCACTTCTGGCATTTTTTGGCTAATTGGATATAAGACTGTTACAGAGTTTTCATACTGGGGCTGGTTTTGAGTTGTGATCTACAGATCTCAGCCTCCTGAGTAGGTAGGAATGCAGGTGTGAGCCACTGGTGCCTGGCCATGTAAAAATATTGATGACAATTTAAAAAATCATCATAGGATGGATCTCAGCATAGCATGTATGACTTCACAAAAGAATCAAAATATATATGTACAAAGCAACTTCACTGAAGTAGGTGGGAGAAAATGGCTTAAGTAACTAAGCTGTAAGTAACTTTGAGAGTGAGTTGAATTTGTTAGGCTTACGATAAAGGGAAGTGTAAATAAACATGTACATGTTATATGACAAAGTCCCCACAGATGGGTAAACTAATTTAAAACTGCTATTCCTATCTATGTGAATGGAACGATCAAGTAGATAGCTGGAGGATATCAGTAGGAAATTACAGGCAGACAGTAGAGAAGACTAGTGTGGTTTATATGATATCAGTATGAAGTAATGTCTAGGTTAATACAGATCCAGGTGGCTACATATAGAAATATAGATTTGTGTCTCTGTAAATGAGGAAGGTACACATGCATTTTCTTTTAGCAGGTGAGAAGGCCTAGTAGTCCCAGTACTAGTCAGCTTACCCAGCATTTAGACCTAGTTTTCTAATCTTATTGTCTACTAAAAGAAACCAGGAATCCTTGGAGAATGAGTTGATTATAGGACTCACTGGTGCAGAAAGTTTAAACATAGGACTGAAGTATCCTATAATGCTATAAAGTTAAAAAAGTGTTCAATAAAAGCTCACATGGATATGGGTATATCAAGGTGAAACAGAAGCCCACTAATAGCCAAAGGGGGCCTGATTTGAACATCAACAAATAACTATTATTGGATTATAGCCCAAAGCACAATTTCCCACTCCTTAAGTATAGGTTGCACAGCAAGATTTCCATGCAAACAGTACAGTATGAAAAGTGGAGAAATCTAACACAAATTACTTTGACTGCATGGCCAAGGTTAACACTGATCATGAAGTCATATTGATAGTGTGTTCCTTTCATATGATGGATTTTGAAGAGTAATTTTACTTCTGTGGTTATTACTTCCAAAAGCCAATAAACCCAGTCTATTCACAAGACAAGCATCAAATAAATCCCAACTGAACTCTGTGTGCATGTGTGCTTGAATGCACTACTGGGTGCTTTCCCTTAGCTTTTTCTGCTTAACGAATTGAGTTACAGCTCTACTTAGGGATTTTTCATGGTTGACTCAAGAGTTTCCCAGACATTCCTGCTTGGAATGGCTTTGACCTATGATCCTCAGATCTCAGCCTCCAGAATAGCTAGGATTATAAGCATGAGCCACCAGCTGCTTGCTTGAGGGAAGTTTTACAAAATACCTGATGAGTGCTTCATAGGATATTGTATATACATGTATTGGAACTAGGGAAGGGAAAGGGAATATCAAAATCGAGAGACAAGGGATAAAAAGATAAACCAATGCACAGAAATACTTACAAATATGGTATAAACCAACTGTACAATTCATGGGGGGAGAGGGAAATGTGGAGGGGGAAGACAGGGAGGGAAATGAGAGAGGAGGTAACAAGTTGGATAAGAAATCTACGCACTGCCCTACGTATGAAACTGTAACCCCTCTGTACAGTACTTTGACAATAAAGAAATGAATAAAAATTTTTAAAAAAGAAAATGGGTAAAATCTGAGAAACTACTAGTTAATAGGAAACCTAGGAGACCTGATGAATAAATGTATAAAGGCATCCCAAATGGGGCCTTAGGATATAAAAAGAACACTAGGCAAAACCTATAGAAATGTGACTGAAGTATGGATTTTAGTTAATAATAATGTATTAGTATTCATCCATTTGGTGTAATATTTATACCATATTAAGGTAATAGGGGACCCCAAAGATGGGATATAGGAACTCTGTAGTATCTCTGTAATCTTTCTGTAAATCTAAAACTACTCTAAAATCACAATTTATTTAAAATATTAAGAACTGGGTAGACAACCAGAAGTTAGACACTTTGGCTATGTAGGAGGACTGGGGATCAAATCTCACCACTGTACAAATCAATCAATCAATCAATAAACAATTTTTTCATCAAGACATTATTCAACCCCCAGAAATGTTGACAAGGAAGTACAAAATGTAAAATAAAAACAGAAGAGCTTGTCACTGCAATTATGAAGGAAAAAAACCCCCACAAAACAGTATTTCTACTATGGGAATAGCCCCATGAAGACTCCTAACACAAAAGAGGAGAAAAGTATGCATACAAAAGAAGCTGCTTTCACTGCAGTGACATGCAAAATCTTATCTGGCAAGGTTAAATATCAATGCTCTGGAATGCCAGCACAATAGGAATTAGCCAAATAACTTAGCCTGCAGTTACCCACAGACTAATTTGTTTTCTGAAGAACCACATTCCAAAGTTTACACAAATCATGGAGCCAGAAAGATTTATTTGTAGTGTCTTTTCCCCCCTCCAATAATGCTAGAATTGAACTCTTCTCAACATGAAATACAATGTGAGGGTTTATTACTGGAGATTTGAACCATAAACATTATGACTTCTGCTTTATTTACAATCCAAAGCAGAATGAAATATTTTTCTCATTTCTATTTCACATCATATTTTGGTGCTTTATAATTAATTTCATAGTAAATCTAAAAGGAAGAGTTGTTATATGGCCACTACTGGAATTAAACTTTGAAAGACTCACTAATGCTAATAAAAACAAAACTATGTGTACCTGAGCACTAGGTTGGATTTGAGCTATACCATAATAACATTAATCTGGGTTGTAAGTATCATTCAGTGTCTCCTTGAGAAACAAGTTGGCAGTATCACGGTTCTGAGTTTCCCTGAAATGGTTATTCTGTTATTCTTGTGGGTAATTATAGCTTATTAGGCCTACTTATATTCTCATGTTGCATAGTAAATTATTCTCCTTGCTCCTTGGTGTTTACACCGTTCAGACAGTTGTGTCCCCACCCCTCCTCCTTAGTCATCACTAAGATAAATTGTATAGACAAAATTCTTTTAATCTTTTCTCATAAATCAATCCCTCCAGCCCCTTAATCATTTTTGTTACTCTCCTCTGAACTCTCTCCAATTAATCTATATCTTTTCAGTTAACGAGTTTGGAGAAGCTGAATGGCCCAGGTGTGATTCCAGTTATGTTTGCTTGGTATCTAAGTGTTTGTAAATGCACCCAATGACTGTTGGTTGTAGGAACAAAAAATATATTAAACTAATAGTGACTTTTTCGCTCCATTCTGTAGGATTCCAAAAGGCTAATTATTGATCAGCTATAGGGTTTCATCATCAGTAGCCATTTCTCAAGTTCCAAACCCTGCTAGTCTACAAAATCTATTATAGTTCCTGCTGTTAAACAGTCAGCTACACTCCTACTATCTTTCAAAAATAAATTTATTTAGATTGAATCCAACTTGTTGCTTTCAAAAATACCTTATATTGAATTCTTCCAGATTTTTTTTTCTCTCAAGACAGTGTGTACGAATACCACCAGAATTGACTGGCTTCACAGGAGAAACTAAGATGAAGTTTAGAAATGGTTTTGATGAAAGTGAAAGTAAATTAACTCATCTGACTGTTGAAAGAGTGAAGGTTTTCTTGTAGGAAATAGGTAAAACATTTTAAAAAGAACTGTCACTTCACAGGAAGGCAGATTATTGCAGAATAACAATTTCTTTGCAGAATTCAAGTTACCTTCTATTTTCAGTAGGACTTCAGCTTCCTTTAGCAGAAAAAAATGGAGCAGTTTGTTGCTTATTTTCAGAATAAGCCTTTTAGGTACACTTAGTTCCACAAACCACTTACCACTTAATTATTTTCCATTTCCTTTCTGCTGCTATTCCTTCATCATTTCAATATACTTACACTCATGAGAAAATATATAGTTAACTAATGGTTAGTAAACACATATGTTGTTTAGAACTTTATAAATGACCACCCTTATAGAAGAAGGTATATAGGAAAAAAACAACCTTAAAATGTATTTCATGTTTGCACGGGGTTTTGTGGTCTTTTGGTTATAGTAAAACACATGACATATGAAAAATGGTGACTGATTTAAAACATTAAAAATGCTATTATTGGAAAAACTGAGCTAGGTAGGCGTGGTGGTAATCATGCCTAGACATTTTTAATCTCATTGCTTGGGAGGTAAAGGCAGGAGAATCAAGAGTTTGAAGGCCAGTTTGGGATAAGTAGCCATATCCTGTCTCAAAGAAAGATACAAACAAAAAATTCAATTGAAGGGAACTTGAAATAAAGAGTAATTGGCATAAAGTGGAATGAATGTGATTTCTGGATGGAGAAGACGAAAAGTGAAATTATCCAATTTTCCTCCTTTACTAGTGTATCACCTCTGATGAAGAAAGATGGTCAAATAATAGTAGATAAAAGGCACTTTGAGGTTTATTTGTGGATCATGTTTATCACTGATTTTCCTTTACCCATTAAGACAAATGCTGGGGCTTGGGAATTACTTAATTTACTCTAGTTCTGAAATATTCTTAGTTTCAAGTACAAACACCTTAATCTATGAGAACAAATATGTAGGTGGAGGCAATTCAGTGGGGAGAGACAATGCATTTTCTGTATACAGAAATCATGCAGATTGACTTGTGAGGATTTGTTGAGGAAATAAAGAGGGATGTGATCAATAGGAAACCAAAGAATTTATTTGGATTTCTAGAAAGTTGGAGTTTTTTCAAGGTCAAATACCAAAGATTGCTTAAAAATAGAAATGACTCAATGAAGCAGTTTTGAGAGAACAATTTAAGAATGGCAAATAAAGGAGATTGCTCCACATTGAAAAGTATAAATGATCACAGCATTGCAAAAAAAAAGTAGAAACGATGAGCACTCCCCATATCTGTGCTGATACTGGTGATTATCATCTATTAAGTTTGTGTCATAGAGTGCTTCTCAATCTTTGCAATTAAAGTACTTATAAAAGCAGCAGCAACTAATGCTACCAGTGGTAGAACAGTTAGTAACAGATGTGAGATCTGAAACCAAGTTTGGGCTTTTAGAAAGGAAGTTTTAATTTGTGGAGGTGGGTGGGTCTTCTCTGCTCTCCTGTACCTTAGAAATGCTAGGTACAGCTATTGATCTCCCACAGTACTCTGTCCTTCTGTTAATGTTCACACTTAATTTTCACTTTATTGTTGTCTAGTTGTGTAACTCTTCTACTAGATTACAAAAGTCCTAGGAAGAGGAAAATTATGTTTGCTTTACTCATTATTATAGCTTCAGCAACCAGAAAAGTGACTAGGATAGACTTGGCACTCAAAAATAGTTTTTCCTATATACCTGTGGTGTTTTTAAATTTTACTAAACCATATAGATTTTTCTTTTTCTCTTTTTTTGGGGGGGAGTAGGGGGTCTAAGACCAATACTTGAACTTGGTACCTATGCTTCTGCTCATTAGCTAGCATTCTACTAACATACCTCCATACCACCAACCCTACTAATACGCCATAAATCTATCTTAACATTTTTACTAGTGACAAGTTTTAGACTGAAGATGAAATGATGTCTTCTCCACAAAGAAGACAGAAATACTGCCAAAAGATATCTTATTAATTATATTTAATATTACTCTATAGTCAAAGACCATTGGAAATAACAATAACTCTTCTAAAAGCCAGAGACTGTTGTTTGATGATCGTTGTATGATTACAAAAACCCATTATAGTATTTTTAAAAAAAGACTTAAAGGAGCAGAGCACTGGTGGCTCACACCTGTAATACTTGCTACTCAGGAGGCTGAGATCTGAGGATCAGATCTTATTCGAAGCCAACCAAGTAAGAAAGTCTATGAGACTCTTACCTCCCATTAACCACCAGAAAACTAGAAATGGCACTGTGGGTCAAAGTGGTAGAGCCTTAGCCTTGAGCAAAAAAGTTCAGGAACAGTGCCCAGGCCGTGAGTTCAAGCCTCAAGACTGACCAAAAAAGCTATGGTAAAATTAAAAAGGTAATCTTTTCTATGAGAAGGAATAAGGTAACATATTTTGGGGAATAATTTGAATTAAGAGTAAAGCCTCTTGGCTTCTGCTATTTTTTCCCTCACAGAAATATCTAAGAGCTCTAAGAAATATCTAAGAATATCTCTAAGAAATAATTCTAAGAAATATCTAAGAGGGTAAGAAAATGTACTTATTGTATTCAAAATACACTATGTAAAAATGAACTATGTAACCTGTGGGCAGGGATGAGAGGGAGAAAATGAGGGAAAACAAAGGAAAGGGTGACATTGCTTAAGAAGCATTGTACTCATAACCTGACTTATAAAATTGTAATTCCTTTGACTAACTCCTTAAAAGTAATGAAAAAGTGACGTTTACCACTGTGTTGTGTGTTTAGAACTCAGAATTATGAATTCCCACTGTCGTAAAAAACTAGGAGATAAGAGTTCTGGGCTGGGGATATAGCCTAGTGGCAAGAGTGCCTGCCTCGGATACACGAGGCCCTAGGTTCGATTCCCCAGCACCACATATACAGAAAAAACGTCCAGAAGCGGCGCTGTGGCTCAAGTGGCAGAGTGCTAGCCTTGAGCGGGAAGAAGCCAGGGACAGTGCTCAGGCCCTGAGTTCAAGGCCCAGGACTGGCCAAAAAAAAAAAAAAAAGAGTTCAAAGGTGAGCATAGCCATTGGAACTTAAGAGGAAAATACTTGAAAGGAGAGAGTCAGAGGGAGACCTCAAATTCTTCATATCAATTCTATCTGAATCTGGCTACTTTTTGAATTGTACATGTGTAGGGCAGACTACATGCAGCTGAGCTAGATTTAAAAGTACTAAGCTCCGGCTGTCTCTCGTTCTAGGAGAAATAAAGTTTGCAATTTGATTTCAGCTAAATTAAATGCTTGCTTTTAAAAGGTACTATTTGGAAGAATGTAACAGAATTCAGACTATTTCTAATATAACCTTTCATCATACTCAATACATAACCTGAAGTCTTTAATGCATATTCTTTCAGAATATCTAGTACACAACCCAGTAAAGGCATTTTTTGTAGGTAATATAAGAGACTAACTCTGATATAATATATTGCAATAGGCAAACAAGATTCTCAGTCAGCTATCATAATTATGCTCAGGGATGTAAGAGTGAAATATACCTTCCATAAATAAAAACATAAGGAATTCCAACAACAAAACACTATCTAAAAAGAACCAAATGAAAATGTCAAAAAAGAAAAGTTCAGTATTTGAAGTATAAAATATCTCAATGGACTATAACAACAGAAAGGAAAGGTCTGTGAACTTAATAAAGAAATTATCTAATCTGGATAGTAAAGAAAAAACATGGAAAAACTTAGCCAAACAAAGGAGTGACATGGACCAAAAAGTCACTGTACTTATAACCAGACTTATGGAATCATAATTCTTTAGTATAACCCCTTAATAATAATAAAGATAAAATAGCCAAAACTCAGTGGCCCATTAGATGATAGGAAAAAGGTCTATCATATACATGTGTCATAGAAGAAGTGAGCTGGGTGCTCATGGCTCATACCTGTAACCCTAACTATTCAGGAGGCTGAGATCTAAGGATTGTGGTTTGAACCCACCCTGGGCAGAAAAGTCTATGAGACTCTTATTACCAGTTAACCAACAAAAAACCAGAAGTGGAGGTGTGGATCATGCGGTAGAGCACAAGCCTTGAGCAAAAAAAGCTAAGGGACAGTGCCAAAACCCTGAGTGCAAGCCCCGGGATTGGCACCAAAATCAATAAGTGAGAAAATAAAACAAAAAAAATATGAGATGTGAAAGGAAATGAAGGAGAAAATACTAGGAAATATGTTTGGAGACTAGGGCAGTCAGAGGGGAGCACAGGGATGAAGGGAGAAATGTGAGAAAATGAAGTAATTACATTCAATATGCATTGTGTAAAAGTTGAACTATATAACTTGAGGGTAGGAATAGAAGGGAGAAAAATGGGGGAGCATGATGGAATGGGTGACATTGATCAAGATGAATTAAACTTATAATTGAAATCTCTTTGTATAACTATTAATAATGAAGTTTTTAAAAATACTAGAAATGGTTAAAATTTCCTCGAATTGGTTAAAGTCAAAAGAGATTCAAAGGTTGAAGTACAGTAAATCTCTAGCAATGCTCAACAACAAACACATATGCATACATACATCTATATAGGTACATTCGGCACATGGTAGAGGCTCAATACTTACTGAATTATTCACTTAAAAGAGATATGCAGCCTGGGAATATGGCCTAGTGGTAAAGTGCTTGCCTCGTACACATGAAGCCCTGGGTTCGATTCCTCAGCACCACATAAACAGAAAATGGTGGAAGTGGCGCCGTGGCTCAAATGATAGAGTGCTAGCCTTGAGCCAAAAGAAGCCAAGGACAGTGCTCAGGCCCTGAGTTCAAGCTCCAGGACTGGCAAGAACAAAACAAAACAAAAAACAAAAGAGATATGCAGCAATGATACAACATTTGCAACTATGAAAATATATTTTAAGTTTCCCAAGGTTTGTGGATCCCTTGCTATCATCATACTTAGAAGTCATTTAGGCTAGATATAGATGCAGAGAAAAATGCTTAAGAGAAGTTAGATACATTTGTAGACAATTGAAAAATCCCTCATCTGATAAGGGGTGCTAGAATAATTAGATCATATATTTAGTCTTTTCAGGTAGCACCCTAAATTATAGTTCTTGCTACTTCTATGAGACAGAATATTTCTCTCTATAGATGAAGTAGAGTAGTATGCCACTTCTACAAAGTAAATATTGACTTGCTCCTTTGAAACTGTGGTCATGATGTTTATTTCTCCAAATACATACATACAAAAGCAAAGAATAAGTCAATTTGTAGTTTATTCTGATGGCACAAATCATCTTTTGTAAAAAGTATGAGTAGGATTTTAATTACCACTATGGGTGCATTGTTAATTTAATAGACCACTTAATGGGTGTTTAATTATGTACCATCCACTCCCATCATTCCCACTGATAGAAGTATCTGGGTCAATATTTCTGCCAGCTATCACTTTCAAGAGAAGAAAGGTAAGAGAGGAGGGAGAATAAACACTTGTGGGAAAAAAGCTTTATAGAAAGGGAATCTATGATATGGTATTTCAAACTACTGAGTTTCCCCAGGAAAATTAGGATGGAAGCAGTTGACACAAATGATAGTACAGACAGCAGAGGATTTCAGCTGGAAGAAAAAGGGGCTTTAGAACTCAGCTTTTCTAAGCTTTCATCGAATGAAAAGTCACCTTAACGTTAACAGTGAAAGAAAATCATATTGTTTCTCCTTGAACTTATGTATTGACAAGAAAGGAGTTCACTACCTTATTAGCCAAACAACACCTAATTAACATTGTTTACAAAAATTGTGCTAAACTGAGCAAAAATCTAAGTTTTTCCCTCTACTGGGTCCTAATTATTTCCCAAATCTTGTAATTTCTACTATGTGTATAGCAGCTTTTCAATTATTTAAAGGCCACTCCACAGTCAACTACAATCATTTATTTGTCAAGGTTAAAGAAAAAAAAAACCCAAATCATTCTTCATCAGATATGGTTTACCAGTCTCTTAGCAAACGTAATTAGAGATGATACCAATTTTAGCTTTGTACCAGCCTAGCCAGTGAAGAGTACATGGCCACTTCTGACGAATCTTGATGCATTTAGTAAAAGCCTTCCTTAATCATTTTGAATCCTAATTCTGCTATGCATACATTAGCTGTTGTTTCTAGCTTTGTATTATCCCAAAATTGGATATATTCAACACTTTTGCCCAAGTTATTTGCTATTAATACTGAACAAAGCAGAGCTCTATGGTGGACCACTGCATAACTCTCTCAAGGTTGAAACAAATACACAGAGTTCAACTAATCCTAGAGCCCCTTAACTGCTCTCAGACTGTGTCTTCTTTGTTTACAAGGCTATTATAATAATAGTGCTTGTGTCTTACTACACTCTTATTGTATGATATTGTTTCTTTATATCCTAATTTAGTAATCCTATCAAACAATGACATGCCAAAAATTTTTTTTAAAAGAAAAGACACACAGATATTCTTTTCTGAGTGACTTATTCTTAGAGAACCAATTAGGAGGTCCTACTGAATGTTATTTTTCTTTTAGTGAATCTCTGTAACCTAGTTCACTAAAAGTACATTTTAAGAATTATTCCGTGAGGAACTCTCAATTTTACTAGCACATTATCATATTATCAGTTAATTACTATCGAACTTATGTTTTGAGGGAAAAAAAGATGTTTGGCCTCTCTCTTCTGTTCTGAAACTTATCCATATATGATATCTTAAGACATGGCATACAGGTGAATATTCCTTATTTTAAGTGCTTAGGCGAAGAAGTATTTCAGATTTAGAATATTTTCAAATTTTGAAATATTTGCATAAGCATAAGGAGAAGTCTTGGGAATGAGATCCTAGCCTAAATATAAAACTACTTTGTTTCACATATACTTTACATGCAGAGCCTGAAAGCAAATGTATACAACTTTTTGTGTGTCTGTTTTAGCATGTGTATATGTGTGTGTGTGTGTGTGCACGTGTGCATGTGTACCAGGGCTTCAACTCAGGGTCTTGCACTCTCACTTGGCTTTCTTATGCATAGCTGGCTCTCTTCCACTTGACGCACATCTCCACTTCTGACTTTTTACTGGTCAGTTGGGAATCTCTCAGAGTTGCCTGCCTGGGCTGACTTCTAACTGAGATCCTCCGATCTCAGTCTCCTTACTAGCTAGGATTACTGTTGTGAGCCACTACTGTCTGTCAGTGTTTTAATTGTAATCTCTCACATTCACTCAGACATGGAATTTTCCATTTGTGTCATCATGTTTGTCAACAAAATCTTGGAATATTTGGATTTCACACTTTTTTAAAGTTCTTTTTGTTTTTAATTTAATATTTTTTGCCAGTCCTGGGCCTTGAACTCAGGGCCTGAGCACTGTCCCTGGCTTCTTTTGGCTCAAGGCTAGCACTCTACCACTTGAGCCACAGCGCCACTTCTGGCTTTTTCTATATATGTGGTGCTGAGGAATCGAACCCAGGGCTTCATGCATGCTAGGCAGGCACTACACCACTAGGCCACATCCCATCCCTGGATTTCACACTTTTGACTTTTTTTAGTCAGTTGTGGGGCTTAAACACAAGGCCTGGGCACTGTCCCTGAGCTCTTTTTGCTCAAGGCTAGTTAGTGCTCTTCTACTTTGAGCCAGAGTGACATTTCACCCTTCTTTCCTTCCTTCCTTCCTTCCTTCCTTCCTTCCTTCCTTCCTTCCTTCCTTCCTTCCTTCCTTCCTTCCTTCCTTCCTTCCTTCCTTCCTTCCTTCCTCTCTCTCTCTTTCCTTTTCCTTCCTTCCTTTCCTTCCTTCCTTCCTTCCTTCCTTCCTTCCTTCCTTCCTTCCTTCCTTTCTTTCTTTCTTTTTTTCTCTCTCTCTTTCTCTCTTTCTCTCTTTCTTTCTTAGGTGGTTAATTGGAGATAAGAGTCTCATACGGACTTTTCTGAATGGGCTGCCTTCAAACCATGATCCTCAGATCTCAGCCTTCAGAGTAGCTAGGATTACAGGCATGAACCACTGGCACATGGCTTCCTGTAATAATTTTGTGATTACCTTTGTAACTTCTTTCAGATGCCCTTACATTCAGTTTTCCTGGGTTTGGAGACTCTGGGAGAATAGTTAATCTTTTCTGCTGGACAGTGGCTCACGCCTGTAATCCTAGCTACTCAGGAGGCTGAGACCTGAGGATTGCGGTTCAAAGCCAGCCAGGCAGAAAAGTCCATGAGATTCTTATCTCCAGTTAACCACTAGAAAAGTAGAAGTCGCAAGTGGCACTGTGGCTCAAGTGGTAGAGTGCTATCCTTGAGCGGAAGAGCTCAGGGACCGTGCCCAGGCCCAAAGTTCAAGCCCCATGACCCCCCACCCCAACAGAAAAATCTTTTCTAATTTGTTATCTAGCTTTAGCTTACAATTCCTTCTTAATCATGTTCAACCCACTATCATCATTGTCATTGATAGAGATAACTGGATATATAGTTATGACTCATTTTTATGTGCTCATACTAGGGCTTAAACTCAGAGCCTTTAAGCTTAGCTTTTCCACTCAAGGGTGGTTCTCTACCTCTTGAGAATTATATTTAGTTCTGTTTGTTATTTGCACACATTTAGTGGTTGTTATCATTTTTTTAAGGCTTGGATCTTTATGACATTATTCTTAGAAATATGTCTTTCTCTGCAACATGTACTTGGTTCTAAGCTATTTGTTTTATCATGAATTTACCAAAGAAATTCCTTTGTAGTCACAGAGATCAATGTTATCATGTATGGGAGCTAGGGAAGAGAGAGTGACCTTGGCTAAGGTTTAATACTACATGTGCTTCTCTACAGGTGGTGAAGCATAGCCTTGTACTTTCTGGAGTACACATAATTACCAGGTATGTGTCATGTCCATTTGGGTGTATGCTAGAGTATAAGAATTGAATGTGGCTATTTTAGATACTTCTGTTGCTTCTCATTTGACAAAATTAAGACTATTCATTTTTGAAAGACTTTCATCATTTAAAAAATGCAGTATGTCAAGACAAGGGGGCATACCTATTTTTTCTTCTCTTGATTTTTGAAATATGCTTTTGTAAAGCCTATAATAGTTGTGGGACCATCAATAGCACTTCCTTCCTTCATTATTACAAAGTAAGATGACACACTGGTTTTCTCCCAAGGTTCCTATCATTACTGTCTCACCCACCGGTCTTCTTTCCTGTTGAAAATTATGACTGGGGTACAATTCCTTGCTTGAATTATTCTACGTCCTGAGAAATAAAATTTCCATCAAGGCAACAATTTTAACTTTGCCATCTACTAAGCTGAATATCTTCCATATTCCCAGCTATGTGTAGCAAGTGGAGAGAAAACATTTGTTTCAGCTATATGAAGTATAGAATTTGTAGTCTAACAACTTGAGGATGTGTGTGTGTGTGTGTGTGTGTGTGTGTGTGTGTTTGCCAATAAATTTAACTTTTTGACTCTGTGGTGCTGCTGTCATCTTATTCTGATAAGTGAGAATAGAGTGACATTACTGCAATGCATGCTGTTATCCCAGCCCTGGAAGAGGAACAATACGAAGATATTCCAAAAGCCATAGGATTCCATGTTACCATGCCTAACTCAAAACCTTCACAAAATCCAATTCAAAAGGTAGATGTGTTATGTGATATGTACAAGAAAGAAGGTAGACACTGGGAAATTTAACTGCAGGAAAGTACTTCCACACCATTACCACCATATGATGCTTTAAAAATAAGCAGCTATTGTCCTGCTGTTTTGCCTTTTTTTGTTGTGGTTGTTGTGTCTAAAAGATACTTGTTACTATTTATGCTTTGATGCAGTCTTTGTGGGAGGTAGAAAGAGCTGGACTTCATTATGCAAATTAAAGTAGAAACGTAACTTAATACTGTTTAGGAGATTAAGCAGGAAGTAGCAAAAACAGCGAATAATATCTGAGTGCCAGTGGCTCATGCCTGCAATCCTAACTTTTCAGGAGGCTGAGATCTGAGGATCACAGTTCAAAGCCAGCCTGGGCAGGAAAGTCCATGAGACTCATATCTACTTAACTACCAAAAAGCCAGAAGTGAAGGTATGGCTGAAGTGGTAGAGCACTAGTCTTAAGCACAAAGGCTCAAAGATAGTGCCCAGGCCCTGCGTTGAAGCCCCAGTACCAGCACACACACACACACACACACACACACACACACACACACACACACACAAAATAATAAAGGAAATAAGGAATCAGAAATGAAGGAGAATGATCAGTTAGGTCAGAGATCTGGTGTAAGAAGAGAGTCTGTGAAGAGTTTCAAGACTGGGAGATCAGAGAAAGGTAATTGGGTATGCCAAGATGTACTCTCTACTAAAAGATAAACAGAAATCCATAGAGAATTTTGTTCCATCAAAAACTAGATAGACTTTCTTTTAGTCAGAGGGTTCAATCCACACGGGTAGGGGCAAATATTAGAAACTGGGATAAGAATATAAACTGTTTGACTAAATAAGAAAATATTAGGCCAGGCATGCTGCTACATGCCTATAATTCCAGCACTCAGGAGGTAAAGGCAGGAGATTGCAAGTTCCAGGTAAGCCTGGGTGACATAGCAAGATCCTGCCTCAAAAACAAATAACGTAAATAACAATTATTTATTCAACACCTTTTATGTGCCAAGTATTGTACTAGGTATAGGAAATATACAGACATCTCTCAGTGAATAAGACAGAATAGTCTCCTTTCCCGTGGAGTTTAAAGCGAAGCAAAACCACAAACAACAACCTTAGGCAAGGGAAAGCTAGATAGGTCCACACAACTCAGTAAAAGTGAGCCAGGCAAGAACAGGTTACAACACAATACTGTGTCCATATAATTTTCTCTCATAATTTATTTTCTATAATTCTTCACATATAGTCCTGTTCAGCTATCTGCTGAGAAAGGATGCCAGAAAGAAAACAGTCAAGATTTACAATTAGAAAGTCATCACCCAAAGTCAAGACTGACCTTTTAAACCTAGTGAAGTGGCACTAGAAAAAAAGGAAAAAGTCAAGAGATTAATTTGGAAGCTCCTCAGTTGTAAACACTTTTAATTTCAGCAGGAACAGCAGATAGCTGAATTAGTCATTGATTTCATTCCTCTAAAAGGCTGCTGATAGCAATGTAGAAAGTCTACAAATATGAAGTGTTTAGTGTTAAGTCTATAAGCATAAACACTTAAAAGTCCCAGTGTTGAGGACTTTAGGGTAGAGGCAGAAAAAGAAAATGGGTAATGGAATAATATACCCCATGCTTAAGTCCCCTGCTTTCTACTCCCCCTTCTTTGCCCCCTCCTCCATCAATCAGTTGACTGGTCCTTTCATTTAACTTTTGATTATCTTTGACAAGGACAAAGCATGGCCTGCAAAAGTGCGCTTTTCCTGGCAGTGTTACTTCAAAACAGAAAAGTACAAAATGTTTAAATTTGTTTTCATCTTCTCAAAGTGTGTGTGTGTGTGTGTGTGTGTGTGTGTGTGTGTGTGTGTGTGTTTTGGAGGGGAGGGAGTGCAAAGAAACTTCAGAAGAGAGAATGTGACAATCATTATATGGTATGTCAGTGCTGTTGATGTTAGTATGTAGGCTCTAAAATGCCAAGAAGCATGCCTTCTGAAGCAAATTGCTTCATACTGGGTTCAGCATGTCAGCATTTAATAAATATTTCTTGATGGGAATAATTCAAAGGATATATAACAGAAGAGCAAAAATGTGAGCTTTACCAGCCCTCCTTTTCCTAATGAATCCAAGTTAGGCATTTAGAAGAGGCTGGACTGGATGATCTCAGAGGACCCTTTCAACTCTAAAACACTTTGAATGCCAGTAGTTTTGTTCAGAGATTCCAAATGGCTAGTTATATGCATGTAAGTAGTCCACCAACAAAGCATTCTATTTGGTTTTAGAAGTAGACTTACAAATAGATAAATAAAAATGAAGACCCCGAGGAATTATAAACTCACCAAGGCTTTCTTCATAGCACATCTTAACTAGTGTACACTGGGTAAGTTACAAATGACTTAATATTCTTCCTTCACTCAGAATAGAGTGACCTCAATCTCTTCCACAGGAACACAGAAAGCTGGTCATGAAGGTACAAAACTGCTTAAAGCTGATGCAGATATGGAAACGATTGATATATCACAGTTGTAATTACTTTCAACGTGCCATATGTAACTGTAGCCTCTATTATTGATGATCTTCCTGTATCACCTTCCTGTGGTTGTACCTACACTATCTCTCTATCTTATCTGAGTATATTGGAAACCGGGTATACTGGTATTAGAACTAGGAAATTGGAAGGGAATACCAAAATCGAGAGACACAGGGTTAAAAAAAAAAGACCAACAAAAGCAATACTTGCAAAACTGTTTGGTGTAAATGAACTGAACAACTGAACAACTCATGGGGGGGGGGGAAGCGCAAGGGGGAGGGGGGAGGGGGGAATGAGGGACAAGGTAACAGTACAAGAAATGTATCCAATGCCTAATGTATGAAACTGTAACCTCTCTGTAATTCAGTTTGATAATAAAAAAAAACAACACAAAAAAACCTCATGCAGAAGATAAATGATTGCTAGTTCTAAGGGAAGAGATGCCTCCTCAGACACAGCCAAGTTTCTCAGCAAGGTTTTAAGTTACAGCTCCAGTTACTGGATTTTACTCCAAGATCCTGCAGTGCTAACTTACTGGGCAAAATGATGGCTAATATTGACATTCCTTCAGAGTAAAATAAAAATAAACCTAGAAATGTAGATGAAATCCTTTAAAGAAGCAATTAAAACATCAACAGTTGTTAAACTGCCAGATCAAATAACTCTGAATATCAAACTGAATTTTTTAATGTTATAACTTTAGAGGAAAAGGAACTCTGCCTTTGCCCCAACATGCAATATTTAAAATTGGGAGCAGCTTGTTTCATTATAGGCTGTTCCCCATGGTTCAGCATGTGGCCTCATCTCCAGTAGGAATCCATCAGGGAAGGTGTCAAACAGAACAAAAGCAAGTGAGGAAGACAAAGAATCAATAAGTAAATTCTATAGGATCTCTTTGGAACTGGTATGTTGCTGGGTGTTCCTGGGAGAAGAAAAAATCCAGAGTTTTACCAATCAGGGATTCCTGATAGGTATGCATTTGACATTTTTAAATCACTGACTACATCCTGCTACAAGGCAAAGATGGGGAGCCAGAAGGGCTGGAATCCCTGTGTTGCCCATGGAATGGGAAAAAGGGAATATGTCTGTAACCCAAAAGTCATTCCAAGAATAGATTCTTGTTCCCTATTTGTAAAATCATAGTTGTGAACTCAACTCTGGCAAATATTAATACTAATCAAAGGCGTTATTTTATAGCTCTTTAATGCCCTGGTCAAATAAAAAGCAAATAGGTCTTATCTGATTTCATTGGGCATAGAGTGTGTCTAACATCAATTTGTTTGGTGGTGTTGAAAGCAGAGGGATGAAGAAAGAAAACATTTCTATCCTCTAATAGCCAGTGTAGTATAGTAGAGGAGAGGGGACATATACAAAGAACTTCAGTATAGAAAGTATGTGTGAATAAGACTTAATTTAGAAAATGCTTAGATATAGAAATCTAGATATAGAAATCTGACCTTCTTGGCAGTATTTGGGTTGTTGATTTTACCATTGGAGCTGCACATCTAGCTCTTTATTACTCTAGTTATTTTTAGTTTTGTTTGGGGCTAGCATCTGACTGTGATTCTCCTACTTATGTGTCTTTTGGCCTAGCTGAGATTACAGGTATAATCTATCATGCTATGTTTTTTGTCGAGATGGAGTCCCTTTTATTTTTTTTCCTGTGCTTAACTCAAAATATCCTCCTGATCTCTGTGTCCTGGGATTACATATATGAGTTATCCTATCTGACTTCTCATTCTCTCTCTCTCTCTCTCTCTCTCTCTCTGTGTGTGTGTGTGTGTGTGTGTGTGTGTGTGTGTGTGTGTGTGTGTGTGTGTGTTGATCCTAGGACTAGCACTCAGGGCCTGGGTTCTGACTCTAGCTTTTTTTACTCAAGACTGATGCTCTACCACCTGAGCCACAGTGCCACTTCCAGCTTTTCTGTGTACGTGGTGGTGAAAAATCAAACCCAGGGCTTCATGCATGCTAGGCAAGCACTCTACCACCAAGCAACATTCCCAGCCCCCTACTTGAAATTATTTTATATCCTCACATGTATCCATATTACCCTTTTTGTCCTTCCTTTTTCTTTCTCATGTCAATGTAACCTACCTTGGTCCCTTTGTTCTATTTGTAGACACCAAAGGACTATAATCACGACTGAGAGTTATAATAACACTGGTAGTAAGATTGCCATATCATGGAAAAAGAAAACCATTTTTTTCTGAAGTGAAATTAGACATAAAATCTATGTCATCTACTTCTAATGTCCATTGAAAGTAGCCAGAAGTGTTCTTCAGAAGGACTCTCAAGGCCTCTGTGTAGCCTCTCAAGCTGTAGTTAACTCCATGCTCTCATGCTTTAGAATTTAAGGAGCTGTTTTTTTTATTTCAATTAAATATTTGCTTTAATTATTAGTATTAAGGTAGCATTCTTGCATAAGATTTATGAACTGTATGTTCAATAGCCCAGTTGTGAAGCAGGTTGAATGTTAACCTGGGAAGTTACCTAGCATAATCTCTACAGGAAAACATGCAAGTGCCAAAAACATAGAAATAATCTTCTGGAATAAAGTTGTTCTGTAAACTGAACATTTTCCCATTAATCTGTCTGCAGGGTCCCATCGATTGCTTGAATGGGGCCTAGCAAAAACTTTTTCTAAAGTAGCTGTTAAGTACATCCTATTTTCCAACTTCTAGTATCATCTTGAGGGAAAAAGGCCAAATTTGAAACAATTTTATCCCTAAATACAATGGATACTACAGGCTTCCCCATATAAGTCCAGCCTACAACAGGATGAGAAATATAGCCTCACAGCATAAGCAGGCACATAGGAAAGAGAATGAGTGAAAAGTTACTATTTCTTAGTCTTTCTAAAGTGATTTCTCCAGGTTCCAAAATAATACTTGTAAGGCACTAGAGCCAGATCTCCAGTGAAATGAGTCCTCATTTCACCATACCATACTGGTTGACCAAAATAACTTTTATATGACAAATACATTCCTACTAAAGAACTACCATGACAACTTAACCACTGACTTGTGTGATTAGACTATAGAGGACTGATGAATTACATATGTTCTATACCATACACAACTTCCATACAGACACCTCAGGACTCAGTGTTTGCAGACAAGATGTTAGGAAGAAAAAAGCAAAGTGGGGTTTCTGTATATCAAGTATGTTATATGGATTTACTCAATGCTCATAGAACCTGGGGTGAATGACATTTGATGTACTTGTGAGGAAAGTGAAGTACAGAGAACAAAAAAGCACTTGTCCAAAGTCACACAGCTAGTGGGATCTGGATTTGCAACCAGGCAATGTGCATGCAATGACTGAGATGCTAACTGCCACGCTTGCAAAATGCTGTTGTTGATTATAAGAATGATAATAATAAAGGCAAGCACAGCCACACCACTCACATAATGCTGACAATTCATGGCACTGTTCAAAGTGTGTTCTATATATGAGTTCATCTAATCTTCACAACAGCCCCATGTCATGGGTACTAATTGCATCCCATTGTCAGACAAGGAAACTGTCATAGAAATGTTTCCAGTTTGTCTCTGTTATCACCTAGATTAATTAATACCTAATACTAGTTCGTAAAATGAGCCATGATTCAAATCCAGGCAGTCAGGCTCTATCTGTTGTAACTCTGTCTCTGTTACCAAAATAACTAGGGCATGACAGGGAAAGAGCAGTAGGCTTGGAGTTTAGGGAAACAATTTTATCTCAACCATAACTGAGCTCTGAAGCCTTGCCTTTACTTTCTTTAGCTATAGTCAGATACGATAATCTATGTGTTCTTTATAAATTAATATAAGATTTTACTCAGGGAGGCAGTATAAGAATGACATACATGCTCACATCTGTAATCCTAGCTATTTAGGAGGTCGAGATCTAATGATAGCAGTTTGAAACCAGTAAGGGCAGAAAAGTCTGTCAGACTCTTATCTCCAATTAACCACCAAAAAGATTAAAGCAGGGCTGTGGTTCAAGTGGTAGAGCACTAGCCTTGAGCAAGAAAGCTCAGGGACAGTGCCAAGGCCCCGAGTTCAAGCCCCAGAACTGCCACTAAATAAATAAGAATTAAATAAGAATGTATGGGGGCTATTTTGGAGAATGTATTGTTATATAATTGTATGTAATCATCAAACAGAGTATGTAGTGACAGTTAAGCTATATACTACATGTATTAACCCTACTACTCTAAATACATATACATATACTACCTCTATACACCTATGTATCATACACACATATGCCACAATAATTTGGACTGCCAATATTCAGACAAGTGTCAGGGCCTCCTTCATATTTACAACATGATCTTTTACAACTGGGGATTATGATGCTAGATGTAGTACAGCTTTAATAATGTCTCAGGTCTAGCATACAGATCTGGAATCAGCAGTTAGGGACAGTTCACTACCATACAATGGAATACCACTTGAAACTGTAACTCAGGCAGGGATAGAATAATCACTGGTTGCTGTAATTCACATGGACCATTGGATAAAGCCATCACAGCAGTTCTAGCCTTTCAGGTGAAGCCTCATTGAGCATCCTTCACAGAAGTAGTTTCATCTCTATGATGAACAGTAGTGTTACTGAGGAATACATGTGATTCTCAAATGCCTCCTTTCAATGCATTCTTCTATGGCTTATTCAATGGTATGATCTCACATTCAACGAACCATTCACTAGAGCTTAGTAGTTCTATTCACACTCCATAACAGTTCCTCTTCAGGGCTATGCTTAGTATCTGCAAAGAAAAGACAAAGTAGGAAAACCCTGTCTCCACCAGAACTTGACTCTAGGTACATCAGACAATGTAGTGGCATGTGCTATTGTGACTGCTAGGGAGAAGCTGATGACAAAGGCAAATGGTCACTCCATGTCAAAATTGGTTAAATAGGCACAGTAGCCATGAGGTTTTTATTTTATTCTTTTCAGTAAAGGTTATTTTGAATATATATATATATATATATATATATATATATACTCATTTGTTTTAAATATCTAAGTTTTTTTCTTTTCTTTCTCTGTTTTTTTTTTTTTTTTTTGGTTCAGGACAGCCCACTGTCTTTTTTTTTTTTTTTTTTTGCTTATGACTGGTACTCTACCACTTGAACCACAGCTTCACTTCTGACTTTTTGGTGGTTAATTGGAGATAAGAGTCTCATGGACTTTCCTGTCCAGGCTGGCTTTGAACCATAATCCTTAGATTTCAGCTCCAAATGCTTAGATCCTAATGTTTTTCTACATAAACATTATAAAGAAGTTCTCTCATGGTTCATTATGACATATTATAGAAGTTAAGGAACTTGATGTTGAAATGAGCTATTAAATTGAACTTGCTCAAGTATGTGGAAAGTGAACTTTATGCTAGGTGTTTTTGCCACAATATATTCATGGACATCTATGAGAATATATACATATGGGATATCTAGTGGAAATTATTTGGATAGGGGAAGACCAGAAGCTTGTAACCAACTCACTCCTCCAAATCAGCTTCAAAGAAGACAGTTTGGAAAAGAAATCGTTGCTTTATTATTTCATGCTGTCCAAATTGTCAACTAATATAATTCTGTTTCTTATTTTCACTCCTACGTTCATGTCCAGTCTGAAGCCACATCAAATTGAATCTACATTTCTAGTTTGTGTACAGTGAAAATTGTTAAGATGTGGTATCATACAAATCTGCTTGACAGATGGGGTTGAATTGCCTTTTATACTTCAATGGCTTGAGCATCTATGTTTTAGTGCCGCCCTGTGTTTCTGTCTATATTCAGTAAGTGGGCCATAGGATCAAGGTCTGAGATTTTGCACTAGAGGCATCATGGGAAGAAGTTCTATCTCTCTCCATTTCCACCCAGGATGACTTAACTAAACAAAGGCAGTATGGAGGGTATGTTACCCAAAAGAGTACATTTACAGAAAATCATTTTGTCTTTAAACGCCCACTTCTCAAGATGTAAACAACTGGGGACTTAGAGATGAGAGAAGAAAGCATTTCTTGGTCTGCTGAGATAATTAGCTAACTGTTGAGAACAAACAGCTTTTGCCTGTACTTTAAGTAAAAGTAAAACCCTCAAGGATGAAATGGAAGAATACACTTAATTTGAATAAATCTTCTGAACCATCAGATCCTTTATTTTACTCTAGAACTCAAAATTTCTTTCATTTTTCTTGATGTTACACTCTTTAAAAAAAAGCAATGTGTAGAAGATTTACAAGTGAAGAAAAGGTGCATTTATATTCAGAATTTCCTTTCCTTTCAGGTTGCAAGGTTCAAGCTTAAATACATCTGCCTAAAGCAAGAAAAACTGGGTAGTTTTTATAATACCAATTCAATGCGGCTAATTATTGTCTTTGGGGAAGGGGAAAGAAGATGTATATCAAGGTTTCTAGAAGCCTTGAATTCCTCCTATGGGCAAGAAGGGCAGATAAAAAAGAAGGGGTAAGGCACAGGCTTATCCTAATAGTCTTGCCACTTTATGTCTCCAAAGAGATAAAGAGCTGAAGGTCCTTTGATTTGAACACATTGTCTATCCTCGCGAGGACAAATTAATGTACCACAGAAGAATGTTGAAAGGGATGACATAGATCAAGATATATTGTACTTATAAACTGCTTTGTTAAATGGCAACTCCTTTGTACAACTACGTAAATATAATCATAAAAATAACAAGAAATTCTGTTATTTCCAAGACAGGATGAAATTTGTATGCAAAAAATGAAAAAACTATAGGAAATAAAATTAAATCTTTTAAAAATATAAATAGTGTTTATAAAAATAAACTCCAAATAATGAAAATGAGTTTTTTGTTATTATTTTGTTTTCTTTTTGTCTTGTTTTTAACTTTATCTGTCCCTGGGAGGGTTGGGGAGCACAGAAATGGTGGGACAAAGGGTGAACAAATGCAGCAGTGGTATTCACTAGACCCTATTGAAAATAAACCATGCAACTAGTATGTGGAGATGGGAGGGGAAAACTGGAAGAGAACAAAGGAAGGGGTGAAATTATCCAAAAAGAAATGTACTCTTCACCTGACTTATATAACTGTAACCCCTCTTTATGTTACCTTTATAATAAAAAAATTTAAAATATGGTTGTTGCCAGGGTTTGGTGGCTTATGCCTATAATACTAGCTACACAGGAGGCTAAGTTCTGAGGATCAAAGTTCAAAGCTAGCCCTGGCCAGGAAAGTCCAGGAGAATTTAGCAGTTAACTGCTGAAAAAAGGAGAAGTCAAGTTGTGGCTCAAGTGGTAGAATGCTGGCCTTGAGTACAAAAGCTCAGGGACAGTGCCCACATCCTAAGTTCAACCTCCAGGTCTAGAAAGTACAAATACATGAATTGTGAAAGGGAGTAAATATAAAGAAATACAAAGAAACATTTTAAGCATCTAATTTAATATTGTTTGCCAATTTATCCAAAATAGTCATAAGACAGAATGAATGCAAGAAGTTTCAAATCATGAATAAATCAAAGAAAGAATGATAGGCTAGAAAAAGCCAGGAACTAGGAGATGGAAGATTAGACTTCTCATCCTTTTCTGTTACTAATTGCATGTTGTTCCCTTGAAACAAATGTCTTCTTCACCTTTCTCACCTGAGAAGGTAGACACTAAGGCAGAGAGGAAGTTGTACCAAACAGACTCTGAAGTCCTCTGTTTCACAATTTGTGATATAGTGCATGCCACAGGCTAAATTGTGACCCCTCATTTACATGCTGAAGCCTTAAAACCTAGTTTCTTCCAATATTTCTGGATCCAAAGGTAGGCCCGAATCCTTTCTGAGTGGTGTCCTCATAAAACAAGGAGATTGGGATACATAGACTGACACCAGGAATATGTACAAATAAAAGGGGAGACATATGAAGAAACATCTGTGAACTCTGAGAGACCTCACAAGAAAGCGAACTTATGAACACTTGATTTCAGAATGCCCATTTTATTTTGTCTTTCTTTCCCATGGTTTAACCCCTGATGTCATTGTAACTGATTTTGGTACCATGGGTATTGTATATACATGTATTGGAACTAGGGAAGGGAAAGGGAATACCAAAATCAAGAGGCAAAGGATAAAAAGACAAACCATTCCAAAAGCAATACTTACAAAACCATTTGGTGTAAACCAACTGTACAACTCATGGGGGGAAGGGAAATGGAGAGGGGGAAGGTGGAGGAAAAATGAGGGAGGAGGTAACAAGTTGGATACGAAATGTACGCACTGCCCTATGTATGAAACTGTGACCCCTATATACATCACTCTGAAAATAAAGAAATGCAAAAGAAAAGAATTTTATTGAGCCTTTGGAGCTGTGAGAAAAGACATGTTTTCTGTTGGTGGCATTTGCTTATGGCAGTCCTAGCTAATTAATAGAATGCACCATTTGTATAAAGATGGAATTTTACTTCAAAAGGGAGAATCTTACATCTTTATAATGACTTGTACTCAGAGTTATTTTTGAGACTCTAGGTAGGCAATAAAGTAAAACATCCTACCACCTATAATTTTTTCTGATAAATTATTTTTACGCGTTCACTGTACTCCTAGGGTTTCAATGCCCTTGACATTTGTCTTTAGAGTTAACAACTTTCTACTACAGCAGTTATCATTCATTCTTTGGCTATTTCAAGAAGTCTGTGTTATGAAATGAGGAGATTGAAGGCTCTTGAATCAGCTGCAACAACTAGTTGTGTGATTTTGGTGAAGAAGTAACCTATCTTGCACTAAATTTTCTTGTTTATTTTTTCCTTCCTCCTTTTTAAACTTTAGTTGTACAAAAGAGCCTCAAGTCAACATATCAAATTATGAGTAAAATGCATCTTGATCAATGTCACTACTTCCACCTTTCTCTCCCATCTCTCCCAACCCCACCCATTCCCCAAGTTACCTACTTCAATTTTTTTATTTGCAAACTGAAGGGTGTAGTGGGTTGAATAGTGGTCATAAACAGATTCTATTTAGGTCCTAACCCAAGAAACTGTAAACTGCAGCCTTGTTTGAAAGAAGAGTCTTTGCAGATATAATTAAACCAATGACCTTATGATTAGATCATGCTGGATTTAATATAAGTTCAAATCCCAAGCCAAGTATCCATAATGAAATAGGCAGTGGGAGACTGGAGAAATACAGATAACACTGAGAAGATGAGGTGAAGACAAAGGCAGAGATTGGAGAAATGAGTCTACAGGAAGGATGCCGAGTTACCAGAAACTAGGAAAGAGCCTCCAACACCTTTTATTTTTTGTATTTCTGCTCTGTAATTGCAGATGGTAATCATTTTTGTTGTATGTTATGGCAGTTTTAGGAGTTATTATGGGGGAGGCGAGAATTGAATTACATTGGAGGGTGTAGGAAGGTAAAATAAATTAATGAAATGGGCTGCCACATGAAATACAAATGTGATGATTAAGACATCAATCACCTTGAGAAAAAGTGAGTGATGGTCTGCACTTCTGGTTAAAACTGGAGAATCTTTAAAGAAAAAAATACAAAGTCTAACCTCCTACTTAAAATTACCTAAAAACGAGGGGAGAAGCTTAGTCTATCATAGAGGAAGGGTGCCAGGGCAAGGGTCAAAGGGGGTACAGATAAGTAAGGAACTAATTTTATTTCTAAAACTAAAGCCCAGTGGGCTAAAAATTGAGATGGGGTCTTATTTTTTGACTGGACCCACATCTGGACCTCAATCCAATTATTGTATACTTTCTGTCCCAGCTAGGATGATAGGCTTGTCCTATCATACTCAGCATTTCCCACTGAGATGGAATCACATAATCACTTTTTGCTAGAGACAAGCTAGAACATAGCAGTTGCTATCCTCTTGAGTAGTTGGAATAATATGAATGAGACATTACCCTGATTTTCATGATCTTGAGGTTGGTTTATTGCAGCACTGAAATATGTTACTATAAAAGAAAAAAATTCTCTAGTTCTGTGGTCACAACATATATGCAACATTTAGTTCATGTCTAGAAGATTAGCCATGAGAAGTCCTCTTGGTTATTTGCTTTTGAGGCAAATACCTTCCTATGCAGCCCAAGCTACACTTAAACTCTCACCATTCTGCCTGTTCCTATCAAGTGCTAGGATTATAGGTGTGTAACAGCCATCTTGGCAAATACTTCTTTCTGAAATTTAAAATTGACTTGGAAACTTTCCTACTAACAAACCCCAGGAAGTATGTCCTGTCTTCACTTACAGAAAGCCTTTTTGTGGTATGAAAAGAAGTTGAAAGAGAATGTACTATTCACATCTAGCAAAAGGCATTCACTCTGGAAATTATCCTTTTCATAAGAAAGGGTATTCAAAATCTCAGTTAACTTTTTGAAGTATTTAAGTATTTATCTAAGAAAAATACATGTATGTTATGATTGCGTTATACCTTGTAAGTGCAGAAGAGCACATGCTCCTTAAAATATAATCCTGAAAATGTGAAATACACCATCTCAATAATTGGAATTATAAGCTTAAAGCTTTGTATCCAAACACCACCATGAGGATTTTTTCCACATACCTCATGCATTCACTTTGAATTGAAAGAAATAGGTTCAATTGCTAAAACAAGACAAAGAGGATAGAATAATCATTTTAACATATGTTAAGAAAACTGAATGTCCACATGAAAAGAAGAAAGTTGGCCCTTACTTCATATCATACATAAAATTAACACAAAGTAGATCATAGAGACCTACATGAAAGAGCTAAAACATGAAACTACTAGAGTAGAAATAAATCTTAATGACCTTGGGTTGGAATAGATTTCCAGCTATGACATCAAAAGCATAAGCAATAATAAAAGATAGATTAATTAGATTTCATCAAAGATAAAATATGTTGGGTTGCCAAGAACATCATGGGAAGTGAAATGAAAACCCATAGAATGGGAGAAAATCGTATATGTGATAGAGGATTCAAATCCCAAATATATACGGACCCATTTAAATAAATAATAAAATGACAAAAAGGTGGCTATAGGATTTGAGTAGATATTTCATCAAAGAAGACACCCAGTCAATGACTCATTAATCAAAAGATGTTTAACCTCACTAAGCTTTATGGAAATATACATCAAAGTAAAATGAAGCCAGAAACTGGTGGCTCATGCCTAAGATCTAAGGTTCAAGTCCAGACCTGTCAGGAAAGACAGTGAAACTCTTACATGCAATTAACTAGTAAAAAGCCAGGAGTGGAGGAGTCAGCCTTGAGTGCAAAAAGCTAAGGGACAGTGCTCAAGCTCTGAGTTCAAGCTCCAGTAGCCATGCAAAAGAAAAAGTACAATGATGCATCACAACAAATAGAAACGTACTATTAAAATAAAACAAAATAGGCCTGGGATGTAGCTCAGTGGCAAAGCACTTGCCTAGTAAGTCTAATGTCCAGGGTTTGATCCCCAGTACTGAAAACGAGAAGATGAGAAAATAAATAAATAAAACAAGATAGAAAATAAAAAGTGCTGGTGAATATATGGGGAATTTGGAACCTTTGTGAATTGCTGGTGGGAATGTAACATGGTGTACCTACTGTGGGGGGAAAGTATGCAGTACATACAACAAGTACATGGCCCAACAAGTCCACTTTTGGGTATATGCCCAAAGGAATGAAAATTAGGAACTTAAACAGTTATATGTACATACATCTTTATAACACCATTATTTACAACAGACAAAAGGTGAGTACAACGAAAATGATATCAACTGATTAGTGGATACATAAAATGTGATATGTTCAGGGTGACAGTGGTGCATGCCTATAATTCTAGCTACTCAGGAGGTTGAGATCTGAGAATCCTGGTTCAAGGCTAGCCCAGACAGGAAATGTCCATGAGTCCCTTATCTGTAAGCACAAAAAGGCAGAGGTAGAAGTCTGGTTCAAGTGGTGCATAAGCAGGCTTGAGCAAAAAAGCTAAATAAGAGTGCAAGTCCCTGAGTTCAAGCCCCAGTACCAATACAAACAATGTAATATGTACATACAATGGAATATTAGTCATAACATATTTATAACTTAATTTTCCTCAATATAATGAGTCATTAACATACTTCTTCTTTTTTTTTTTTTTTTTTTTTTGGCCAGTCCTGGGCCTTGGACTCAGGGCCTGAGAACTGTCCCTGGCTTCTTCCCGCTCAAGGCTAGCACTCTGCCACTTGAGCCACAGCGCCGCTTCTGGCCGTTTTCTGTATATGTGGTGCTGGGGAATCGAACCTAGGGCCTCGTGTATATGAGGCAGGCACTCTTGCCACTAGGCTATATCCCCAGCCCAACATACTTCTTTTGTACAGCTTTTTACTTAAGTCTATTTTGTCTGGCATAAACATACCTACTTTTGCTCTTGCTTAATTTTTCATTTACCTGGAATAAATTTTTTCTACACATTCACTTTCAGTATGCATGTGTCCCTTCAGCTGAAATGAGTCTCTTGTCAGAAGAATATAATTAAATTGTTTTAAAAATACATGTTCAGAGTCAGGAACCTGTGGGTCACAGGCTCTGTAATCCTACCTACTCAGGAGTCTGGGATCTGAGGATCACAGTTTAATGCAGTCCAGGCAGGAAAGTCCATGAGACTCTTGCCTCCAATTAACCAACACAAAACTAGAAGTAGAGCTGTGGTTGAAATAGTAGAGTGGTAACCTTGAGCAAAAAAGCTCAGGGATAGAATCCAGGCCCTGAGTTCAAGCACTAGGACCAATGGGCACCTACGCGCACATGCGCATACACACACACACACACACTAAAATAAACAAACAACAAAACCATATTCAGCCTCTGGCTGTTTTGATTGAATAATGGCATCCATTTACAGTCAAGGTAATTACTGACAGGTAAGGACTTACCACTGACATTTCTTTGTAGATCCTTTGTTCCTTTATTCCTTCTCCTTTGTGATTTGGTGACTTTCTGTAATGGATTGCTTTGATTATTTCTTTATCTTTTGTATATTCATAATAGGCTTTTGCTTTAAAGGTACCATGAGGCATATATAGCACATCTTAGAGTTACAGAGGTAATTTTATGCTGATAAACTTAAATCATACATAAAAATTCAACACTTCTGCTTGCTCCTCCCACACTTAACATTTTGGATATAGCAATGTACACTTTTGTACTGTGTATTCTTTATTAGTTATATCATGGTTATTTTTTAATTTTTATAATAGAGGTATGTAATTTACCTAATATTACAGTATTAGAATGTTTAGAATTTGATCATATGTTTGCGTTTCACATTGAGTTTTTTACTTTCATACATTTTCATCTTGATTTCTTTTTGTTTCAATGCAAAGAATTTCTTTTGGCATTTCTTCCATGGCAGACTTATGGTGATGAGTTCCCTCCATTTTTATTTGTGAATGAACTTAGCTCTCCTTCCTTTCCAAAGGCCCATTTGGCCAAGTATAAGACTATTGGTTGACAGTTGCTGTCAGTACTTAGTGTATAATATCTCAGTCCCTCCTGGCTCACAAAGCTTCTGTTGAGAAATCTACTGATGCCCTCATGAAGGTTTGCTTTAAATGATAAGTTTCTTGTGTCTTGCTGCTTTTTACAATTCCTTGGATTTTGATGATATGATTATAATATACCTCAGAACATTTTTCTTGGAGCTTGGAATGTGGCTTAGTAGTAAAGTACTTGTCTAGCATTCATGGAACCCTTGGTTCGATTCTCAGCTCCACAAATACAGAAAGAAACAGAAGTGACACTGTAGCTCAAGTGGTAGAGTACTAGCCATGAGACAAAGAAACTCAGAGACAGTGGCCAGGCCCTAAGTTCAAGCCCCAGACTAGCAAAAAAAAAAAAAAAAAAAAAAAAAAAAAAGAACATTCTTCTTTGGGTTACACTTTTTAAAAATTAGGTTCTTTGAAGCTGGATGTCCATATATGCTTCAAGATTTAAGAATTTTTAGACAGCCTTTAAAAAAGTTCTCTACCCCCTTTCCTCACTTTAAGTATTCTTCCTTCTATATGGTTAAATCTAATACATATTTCCTTATTAAGCTTCTCATTTTGCTCATAAATCATTTTCTTAATTTCATTTAGTTTTATATTGATATTTTCTTCCATTTTGTTAAGCTTTTTTTAGATGTTTTAAAAAGATTTTATTAGCATATATTAGTTACCCAAAGTTGGTTTCATTGTGACATTTCTATACTTAAATACAGTGTACTGTTGATTAGACTTATTCTACCATCACCCTCACTCATTCATCCTCCTCAACTGCTTAAAACAATTGTTCAGTTTTCTTATATGTATATAAGGTAATTCCTGGTGGTACTTATTTGCCAACAAATCCTGATTTACTGTCCTTCCATTTGTATTTTGCAATTTTATTGTAATTTAATTGTATAATAGGGGTTCCTTATAATATTTTATATAATCATAAATTATAATTAAGTCCGATTAGCCTCCATGTTTCTCTTTTCCTGATTTACCCTATAGTTCAATACCTTATGTCATCTACATAGCCACATAATGTACTAACATGTTATTCATCTTCTATCATTTTCTTTTATTTATCCCTATCCCCTCCAGTTACAATTGTGATGTGAGTGAATATGTGTACACATGTACCCTTTATATATAGGTTCTATAATCAAGTAAAAGCTTTTGATATTTGGCCTTTTTGAGTTTGTTTTGTCTTGCTCAACATGATGATCTCCAGTTCCATTTAATTGTAATTGACATCATTTCAATTTTCCTTATGGCTGAATAATATTGTATGCCATATATGTGCTATGTTTTCAACATGCACTCATCAAATGTTGGGCAACTTGGATGATTCTAGGGTTTGGATATTGTAAACAAAGCTGCATGAAATACTAACAGGCAGTTATGTAGAACCTCTAATCATTTTGAGTTATTTTTAGGCAATGCTCAGATATCTCTTTCTTTCTTTTGTCAGTTGTGGGTCATGAACTCAGGGCCTGAGCATTGTCTCTGAGCTCTTTTGTTCATGGCTAGCACTCTATCACTTTGAGCTATAGCTCCGCTTATGATTTTTTTGAGTGGTTAATTGGAGATAAGAGTCGGGGACTTTTCTGCCTGGGCTGCCTTTGAACATTGATCCTCAGATCTCAGCCTCTTGAGTAGCTAGGATTATAGGTTTGAGCCACTAGCACCTGGCTGATACCTATTTCTTAAAGGTCATTTGTTGCAACATTGTCAGTTTCTATTTCTCATGTCATGCCTACCTGATTTGTCATTATCTATGTAGCCTTGCATTCATCATGCTTGTACATCTGAAGGAGTAAATATCCCTTCCAACCTTTGCAGGGTGATTTTTCTTGGAAAGCGTTTATTGTATTATAAATATCATGCATTGCTAATACCAAAATTTACTCCTTTCTTACATTTCTTTTTTTCTTCTTCATTGTCAAAGTGAAGTACAGAGGGGTTACAGTTTCATATGTAAGGCAGTGAGTAAATTTCTGATCTAACTTGTTACCTCCTCCCTCATTTTCCCCTGCCTCCCCCTCCCCCTTTCCCTTTCCCTCCCATGAATTGTACAGTTGGTTTACACCAAATGGTTTTGTAAGTATTGCTTTTGGAATGGTTTGCCTTTTTAACCTTTGTCTCTCAATTTTGGTATTCCCTTTCTTTCCCTAGTTCTAATGCACATATATACAGTATCCAGGGTACGAAGATCAGATACAGTGATAGCAGGGGTAAAAATCACAGGAAGGGAATATGAGAGGAAAAAAAAGAAAAAAAGGTATGGTTTCACGTGGCATGTTGAAAATAATTACAACGATGATATAACACTTGTTTCCATAACGTGGAGTTCATTTCACTTAGCATCATCTTATGTGTTCAAATGGGCATAGTTATTGGGCAATTGTGATCTCCTGCTGTGACTAAGCTAAATATGTACTAATTATTCCCTATCAGGGAAACCATAGAGTCCATGTTTCTTTGTGTCTGGCTCACTTCATTTAGTTTGATTTTTTTTCCAAGTCCTTCCATTTCCTTACAAATTGGGCAGGGTTGTTCTTTCTGATAGAGGCATAGAATTCCACTGTGTATATGTACCACATTTTCCTCATCCATTCATCTACTGAGGGGCATCTGGGGTGGTTCCATATTTTAGCAATGACAAATTGTGCTGTGATGAACATGGTTGTGCTGGTGGCTTTCGTGTGGTCTTGCTTGTAATCTTTTGGGTGGATGCCTAAAAGTAGGGCTGCTGGGTCGTAGGGGAGTTCTATGTTTAGCCTTCTGAGGAACCTGCATACTGTTTTCCAGAGTGGGTGAACAAGTTTACATTCCCACCAACAAGCCTCTTCAACAAATGGTGCTAGCAAAACTGGTTCAACACCTGTTACAAATTAAAACTAGATACTTATATATCACCCTGCACCAAAATCAATTCCAAGTGGATCAAAGACCTGGAAGTAAAATCAGATACCCTGAAAACACTACAAGAAGGAATAGGAGACACACTTGGACTCCTCGGCACAGGACAAAACTTCCTTAATAAAGGACCAGAAACCCAAGAAATCAAAGAAAGGTTGGACAAGTGGGACTGCATCAAACTGCAGAGCTTCTGCATGGCAAAGGACATAGCTTGAAAGATAACAGAAATCCCACAGATTGGGAGAAGATCTTTACCGGTCATACAACAGACAAAGGCCGCATATCTAAAATATTCATAGAACTCAAAAAATTCCTCCAAAACAAAACCTCAAAGAACCAACGGCCCCCTCAAGAAATGGGCTAAGGACCTAAAAAGAAACTGAAGAGGAAATGAGAATGTCCAAGAGACATATGAAGAAGTGCTCTACATCACTGGTCATGAAAGAAATGCAAATCAAAACAACACTGAGATGCCACCTCACCCCAGTTAGAATGTTCATGATCAGGAAAACCAAATGCTGGAGGGGATGTGGTCTTTCTTACATTTCAAACACATCAAACCAATAATCCACAGATACCGATGTTTCATATGCTTCAAATAGTAGCTTAAAATATAACAACATAATAAATAATTACCGCTATGTGGTTATTTCCTTTGCCACAAGAATAAATTTTGAATGAAATATAAACATTTTTGTCCTTGTCCTGGGGCTTGAACTCAGGGCCTGGGCACTGTCCCCAAGCTTTTTTGCTCAAGGCTGACTGCTCTATCAGTTGTACCACAACTCTACTTCTGGCTTTCTCATGTGTAATTGGTGATAAGAGTCTAATAGACTTTCCTGCCTGGGCTGGCTTTGAACCACAATCCTCAGATCTCAGCATCAGGAGTAAGTAGGATTACAGCCATTAGCCACTAGTACCTGTCCTGACATTTTATTTTGTCAGTTGTGGGGCTTGTTGCTCAGGGTGTGGGTGCTGTCCTAGAGCATTTCTGCTCAAGGCTAGCAGTCTACCACTTTGAGCCACAGCTCCACTTCCAGTTTTCTGGTGGATAATTAGAGGTGAATTTCACTGGACTTCACTGCCTGCTCTGGCTTTGAAACATGCTCCTCAGATCTCAGCCTCCTGAGAGGCTAGGATTACAGGCAGGCAGCCCAACTAATTTTTGACAGGTTAAAGCTTTCTCCTTATTCCTTGGCTAATGGACTTGGAGGCCTACAACTATCATCTGAGACTGAGATTTCAGGCCTTTATAGAGGCTCACGAATGGGAGAGTATGTTCTAACTGGCCCCTAGAATGCCATGGCACTTTCAAGACCTACATTGGAACCAAAATCAAGTCCACCTGTTGGAGCATGATGGTCATGTCCTTCCAGGTCTCTCTCTGTGTAGAAAGTATCTATGTGGGATACTGCTTTCAACTCACAGCTGAGAGGGATAGAAGTGCTTATCAGAGCCATTTCAGAATCTACTATGGAAACTAGGTCTGCTGACCGTCCTGCTAAGGCACAGAACAGAATGCCTTCTTTGGAATCTCAGATTCAGGCTTCCTCTTAGACCAAAGATGAGAGGGGCAAAAGTTGAGATTCAGGACCATGTAGAGATTTGCTGTGGGCCTTCAGTCATCAAGTCTACCCAGTATGTCTCCCTCTCGATCGATCCATGCACAGGGAGAATTTACTTTGGACTACAAATGGGGGTAAAGCCAAGTGAGAGCATCATTTCTGAGTGACAAATAAGGCTAAGATTAGGTAATAGGCCTGGCTACTGAAGTATTCCTATGCACAACTCCTCTTGCCCACCCCTGCAGATGCTTTTGTAGCACAATAAATGCTAAATGAGTCTACAGTTGAGCTCACAGAGATGAAGCCTTCTGCAGGCATGGAGTGGGTCAAAGGTTGGAAAGCTTTTCACCTGTGTGTTAGCATACACTCTTAAAATGATATACCTAGGTCTCATGTTCCAATTGGATTCACAAACCCCTATCTGAATTCCAATGTTCCCACAAAGGTATTTTTGTCTGTGAAATTTGGCTATGAAATTATTGTTTCTATGGAGGTGTATTCTTCAGTCTTACTGACTTCACTGCCCTATTTAGCCTTAAAAACAAATAATAATGTGACACATGTTGCAACATGAATGAACCTTGAAGATGTTATGCTAAGGAAAATAAGCCAGTGGTGTCAGGAAGATAAATATTAAAATATTATATTTTATGAGTTATCTGGAATAGACTCATAGAAACAGAAAGGAAGAAGAGGATTATTAGGCTGGGAAGGGCATGAGGGGGGAATATGAAAAAGTTCAGGAGATGGAGAGGGGTGATTGTTTCACAACATTGAGAATGTACTCAGTGTGATGAAACTGTACACTTAAAATTGTTAAAATGATAAATTTGATGTTTGTATTTTGCCACAATAAAGATGACAAGCCAATTAGAATTGGGCAATGATTTGGATAGATGTTTCTCCAGAGAAATTATATAAATGGCTAGTAAGCACATGCAAAAATACTTAATATCATTAGTCATTAGGAAAATGTGAGTCAAAAACATAAGTCAATACTATTCCTATACCCACTAGAGTGACTATAATGGAAATATATATAGGTGATGATGTATAAGAATTGGAACCTCAGACAATGTTGGTAGGAAAGCAAAATGTTGCAGCCACTTTAGAAAATAGTTTTTTAACTGAGAATATTTTACATCGACTAACCATATGAACCAGTAACACCCAAATATATATGTACATATCTAGATTTAGATAGGTCTAGAGATCTACATATAGATAGATACATACATATTTATCTATGATTTATATCTATATCTATAAGATATCTATATATATCAGGGTGAAATGCAACAAATATCCAAATGAAATGTGAATTATAACAGATATTCAAACAAAAATTAACAAATATTGATAGTGTACTTTTAGCAAAAGCCAATAAATAGAAAACAACCCAATTGTATATCTGCTGACAAATTGCTAAATGTGGTGTATCCATACAATGCAATTCTATTCAACAATAATGAATTACTGATGTTACAACTGGTATATTAGATTTAAAAAGACAATCACAAAAGCCATATTTTATATGAGTCTATTTATATAAATGATCCCAAACAGATAAATCTATAAAGATAGAAAGAATATTAATGGTTGTCTTGGGTTGGGAGAGAGGTAGGAATGTGGAATGACTACGAATAGGCCTGGAGTTTCTCATGGTGGTGATGAAAATATTTAAAATTAGATTGTGATAATGGCTACATAATTCAGCAATAACTAAAAACCAATGAACTGTATACTTAAATAAATGAGTTGTATAGTAATGAATCATAGTTTGAATTTTAAAAAGAAAATAAAGTGAAAATGTTATGTGAGTCTCTAAACTTTACCATTACTTTCTTTTCAAACATTAACTATAATAGTTAAGGACATGCAGCTATCTTACCAGATCTGGAAATCTGCATGTAACTACTTCTCACTAAAGCTGAAACCATCTTAATGATAATATCTAAAAGATTTGACACTATAATTTCTATGGTCAACTTATACTAAAATAAAGTTCATACAAGCTGGTCACAATTCCTTAGCATCTGCCAAACGTAACACAGAATTCTTATCCTTTAGTAGAACCAAAGCTATATAATTTAACAATACTGGTAACAACAATTTAAGCCTTTGATTATTAAGTGCAATAGTGAACATATAGACAATCTTCAGAAGAATGATTACTTATGGCAGGTTTCATTATTCTGCCCATACCTGCCATCAATCAAAAATTAAGAGACATACAATACACAAAGTAGAAAACACCACATTGTTAAGAGACAAAACAATTAAGAAAAGAAAACTATATGTGGAGAATTTAAAACAAATATGATGAATACATTATAGGCTTTAGTGGAAAAGGGGACATCACGCCAGAATAGACGTGTAATTTCCGCAGGGATCGACAACTATAAGAAAGGATGAAATTTATATACTATTTAAAAGATGCAGTGGGTGAAAATGCCTTTAACTATGTCATTTGTGAACTAGAGGATAAAGCAATAAAAGTTGCACAAATTGAAACACAGAGAACAAAAACAACAGAGCATTCAAAGCCAGAGGACAATATTTAAAGCCCTGACATATATATAAGTGGATACACAGAATAAATTGAGAAGAAATGGACAATGACTAATACTGTTACAAAAATGAAATGAAATAATGAAATCATAAGCTGGATAAATAATATTTAACATATAAATACACTATATTCAAACAGTTTAAAATCACAGATAAAATCTTGAAAGTAGTCAGAGGAAAAAGTGACAATCCTAGGGAAAAACAAAATAATTACAGCACACATCATTAGAAACTAGGTAAGCCAGAACATAATGGAGTGATATTTTTGAAGCACTGGAAAAAACACAAAAGCAAAGTTAAAAAAACAAACAAACACCCAACTGTCACCTAGCATTTTATGCTCTAAAATAAAGTAACTTCAAATTAAAGTGAAATACCAAATTTGTTCAGATAAGCAAAGATTGAGAGAAATCATACCAGAAGACCTGAAATACACTAAAGGTGAAAGGAATTTCTTCAACCAGAAGGAATACATTCAGACAGAAACTTCAAGCTACAAAAGAAATGAAGGTCTCTGGAAATGGTTGAATTAGATTTTTTTGTTTATTTTACAAAACTACAAAATATCACTGGCTGTCAAAGCCAGACCTAAGTGGGGCTGGTTTCAAATACAGTTGAGTAATTATACTGTACCCTATCCTTTCTACTAAATGTTGCTATAAAAGTTATAATATACAAAACAGCTATTTGAATATTGACAGAAGTAAACACTACCAAGAAGATTAGAATTCTAAAAATTACTAAACAGCAGGAAAAGTTCCTGATTTTTCTCTGGGATCACTCTGCCTGAACTAAAGGCAACCTGTCCTCCTCCTTAACTTAAGGAATTTTATTTTACAAAATGGATGCAAACAGAGACCTTTCCTCATCAATTAGAGGAGTTCTACTTAAAAATTATGTTTGGGCTTACCATGGCACCCTAGAAAATGGGCTATTCTGAGGCTATACCACATCAGGAATTATTTTCCATTTTCTTCAAAGGAATTTATCCTAATCTTGTACAAAGCTCTTTTTCTTCTGAATGATGCATTTCGAATACACTTGAAATTAGTATTCATGTTTCAAAATAGTATAAATTTAATTTCACAGCTTTCTGACCAGTGCTAGGGTATGTGAAATAATATTACATTTCTTAAAAAGAGTAAAGAAAACAACAACAAAAAGTACTTAACACATCCTTACATCAATTAAAATCAGTTTCCACAGCTCATTTATGCATTATCTAGCTTTAAAAAATTACAATCAACATTCCAACATCTTGTTGAAAGTACAATGGGTAAAGATGAAAGAAAAAGAAAAAGAATATGATAAATCAGGGTAAGTAATAGATCCACTGGGAATTGCCGAATGAACATTATTTTCCATTGGGTAAATTTAAATATTTTTCTTTCATCCCTATTATTTTTGCTGTTATTCTTCTCTATTATTGATAAATGGGTCTCATTCACATGGCCAAGTTGCTGCAACACAAACTTGAGAAGATCACTTGTCACTTGCTTACTTCTGAGAATACTTAGGAACATGTGGTTCCCAGCAGGCTGGGATGAATTTGTACAGAAGTGAAATGAACACATATGCGCACACACATACACAAACACACACATGCAATCACACACACTCATCTGGAAGTATATTTACTCACCAAAGGCAATGGCTCAACATTCATGAGACATTCCTCACACTGATAAGCCTCATGAGAAAGGCTCTTGGCACAAGGGCTGGCCTAGTGTTTGGTCTCTCGCTCAAAAAGAGGAACACTGTACGTTTCACACATGTTTGGAAATAAGGGATTGGGGGAAATTCAAGACAGTTGTGCTCTGGTGCGTGTTAGTGGGATGACTGCACTGTGTACTCTTATGCATTATCTTCCTATCTGAGACCTTGATGGTAGTGGTGGCTCTGGAAAGGTGAGTGTGGTGAGTAAAAGGAGAAAGCCAACAAAAGCAATTCTGTTCTCAGAACTGAGGAGTCTTTATAACATCATGATTTGTAACTAAACTAGAAATATAGGGAACCCAGTTTCACTCTTTCGTCTGTAAGTTGATCTACAAACACTTTCTGGAGTGTATTTTCTGGACCTGTTGAGGAACTATATCCGTGGTTAATATTACTATTATAATATAGACCCTCTGTATTGGAAAACAATACAGAACATTATTGTTTTTGTATCGGGTTACTTGCAATGGAAGTTAGGAAAAAACATTTGAAGATGGCTTATTTCATCAAAGACATTTAAGATTGCTTATTTGTGTCTAAAACACTGTTGAAAACTCTACAAACTCTCTATGATTTCCTCACTTTTTCTTATTATGAGTTCCTTATGCTTTTCCTTATTTTTCTTATTCAGAAGAAAAGTCAACTCCCACTACAAAGGAAAAAAAACATACTAGGAAATAAAGGAATCCCAATTTGATTCCTATCAACTCATTATGGGAAAAACCTGGAGGGCCATTAATATCAAGATACGACTTTGCTAGAATCTTAAAGAAATAAAAAAGGCAAGGGTGCAGTGATATTCTTGAGCCAAAGACAAATTGTCAGTCCAGAGAGGATGCCAAATTATCCTAACTCCCCTAGGGTTTCTGAAACTTATCTGTCCACTTTAAGGTAATGGTGGTAGTGGTTTGGCCAGGGAACTTAGCCATGTGGCGCTGAACACTTCTGATACAAGAAATTAATATCTGACACTGGAGAAACTAACATGATTCAAACATTAGAGAAAATGTTGTCAGGGAAACTCACTGGGAATGGAAAACTGATTGAAATATGAACAAGGAAGAGGTGGCTGGAACATAGGAGCACTGTGGGCTTAAGGGAGCTATATCAGAACAAACATCCAATTCTTTTCTAGGCTTCTATAGAAGTACTTATTTTAGGAAATGCAATCCAAGCTTGCTCATTTGGAGGGGAGCTCAGTGTGTGTGTGTGTGTGTGTGTGTGTGCGCGCATGCACACGTGCTGGAACTGGGGCTTGAACTTAGGGACAACGTATTCTTTCTTGGCTTTTTCCACTCATGGATGATGGTCTACCACTTGAGCAAAGCCTCATTTGTGGCTTTTTGGTGTTTATCTGGAAATAAGACTCTTAGATCTTCCTGACAGGTCTGGCTTCTAACTGTAATCCTTGTATCTCAGCCTTCTGAGTAGCAAGGATTACAGGGGTGAACTACTGGCAGTCAGACTCAAAACGGATTACATTTTTGCAATAAAGTTTAATTTTTAATTTATTATCTTTAGTTACCATTTTGTCATAATACCATTTTTGTGTAGTTCTGACATTAAAAATGGTTGTCAACACTGAATATACACTACTAGGGTACATTTTCATGAAATCTAGTTGAGAGTTTAAGAGGCAATGGATGCTCCTTCTACATGGGCAGAGGCTATTCGCTGTTCACTGAGAATAAACAATCAATCATGTACTTCTACTGGAAACCTAAGGATCCCTGCTATCTCTTGCAGCCTTTGCAGTCCAAAATAAAATAAAACTGTAAACCATCCCAACCACCTGACAGATGCTCCAATAGCTGGAATATGTAGGGTAAACCAGTCATGAATGCACACTTGCTGCTGGTAGGCTCTAGCCACACTTGTAGAACACTTTGAAGTTAAGATCTCTGGAAACCACTGAGGAGTGAAGACCCTTACATGCTTTAACTGTACAGGCACAGTCATGCTCTGGTCACAAGGGAAAGGACACCTTATGATTTATCTTAATCTGCTGAAAATGCAATGCTTGAAGAAGTGACTTCAGGCCTTAGGAGCAACTCCCAGTGGTATAATATAAAGGTTTGTTTTAATTTTTTAAATGGACAGATGTGCTAGCTGGGCACCAGTGGCTCATGGCTGTAATTTTAGCTATTGAGAGACTGAGACCTAAGGATTGAGGTTTGAAGCCAGCCAGAGCAGGAACGTTCATGATATTCTTCTTTCTAATTAACCAGCAAAAAGCCAGGAGTGGAGATATGACTCCAATGGCAGAGCACCAACCTTGAGAAAAAAAACCCAACAAAAAACAAAAAACTAAGGGGAAGCAAGCAAGCCCTTTATTAAAGTGTCAGTACTAACACTAAATTAACAATTAATTAATACTGAATTAATTATAAAAAGAAACAATTATGATTTCCCTGCCAAATATTCTCAGGCATTATGACTATGATATAAAGAAAGATTTTTTTTAATTATAGAAAAATTGATTGGGGAGGGTGGGGATGGGTTCAACCTAAGGATCCAGCTGAGGCATTCAGAGAAGAATCGTAACAACAGGACTATGGAAGGAGCCCTGATATGATGGCCAAATCTCTTCTAAGATACATGGGTTTTTGTTGTTGCTGTTGTTTTTCCAATCCTGGGGCTTGAACTCAGCGTCTGGGCACTGTCCTTGAGCTTCTGCTCAAGTGGTACCACCTGAGCCACAGCATCACTTCTGGCTTCTTCTGTTTATGTGGTACTGACGAATATAACCCAGGGCTTCATACATGCTAGGCAAGCACTCTACCACTAAGCCACATTCTCAGCTCTCAGGGCTTTTTCAATTGTAAGGAAAATGGCAACAAAATTCCTATGAGTCTTTAAGAACACCACAAAGTACTAGAGATTGTGGAAGGATCACCATTACCCTATATATCCTGAGTCTCTTTACCTTTGTTATGAAAGCCAAATACATAATAAGAGATTTTTGAGTTCAATAGCAGGGAATTCCACTCCCTTTTCTAATTGATCAGGATAAATACCTCAAGAAGTAGCCTTAAAATATTTTTTTTTCAGACAAATAGAAGCCCTGTAGTCAAATTCACCCTTGTGTTTTCTTTATTTGTAGAGGCAGGACAGTTACTATGTTGTGGAGTGCTAGGATGGACAAGCTTTGTCACCATTTCTAAAAGTAAAGCTTTTACTATAGAGGGATAAGGAAGTTAAAATTTCCTCAGAAGTTAAAACTGCCCAAGGGTCAACTGAGAAACCCTGTAAGTTTCAGTGATAGGGTTTTCACTTAGGTAACCAACAGCAAGGAAGCAAACCTTAATCCTCTCCTAGAGGGCTAATGCCAGGATATTGTGTCTGCATGCCATTCTATATTTGTATATGGGAACATTTCTTTAAAGAAAATATTACAGTCTTTACATAAACTAACCAGGGTTGAAGCCAATGAATGGTATTGTCTAGACAATGCCCAGTGAACTAGTGAAGCACAGTAAGTAATCCATTTTATTATGGTTATTTCTTCTTTTTTGGCAGTACTAGTATTTGAACTCAGGGCCTCATGCTTGCTTGGCAAGTCCTCTATCACTTGAATTATGCTATACCTGAGCCCTAATATGGCTATATCTTACTTTGATGGATCTCAGTATAAGGCCCATCAAGAGACTTGTTAGGGAATGCTTACTAATGGAAAGTATTCCTAACCTTTAAGTCCAAAAGACAGACCTACAAATCAAGACAAAGACAAAGATTCCTGTTTCCAAGACTACCTGAAAACTACTCACCAACCCAATCCTCCTCTGAAATGTGAGTATGGAAGGACAAATGGGGAGTCTCAATCTTCACTTATCTCTCTTTCCATGATATAAATAATCCTTTCTCCTCTGTCACCTCTGGAGTAACTGTCTGCAAAACCTTTCAGGGGGGTGGGGTGCAAGAAGACTAACCACATGGCGCTCCTTCATGCATGTATATCATGGTAGGAGGGAGAAGTTGTATTGGAAAAACATCTTTTAGATGTATCCAGAAGACAGAAATACAGGCCCAATGGAAAAGGAAATTTCAGACCTTTCATTTATGTCTTTTCCCTGGATTGTTCTTTTCTATCACCAGCCAATCTTTCCCCCTTGTTCATTGCTAAATATACTAAATCCTAAATCCTAAATCCTAAGCCTGTCACTATCAGTCTTCAAGGAGAAATTATTCATAGTTTTGGTCTGAGAAGGCATGCCGACACATACGCTCTAACTCAGCTATAGAGACAGAATGGTCCTGTGATACCAGGCAGACAGAAGGCACGATCACTTTCTTCCTCTTTGTGTTTACTACTGGCTGTTTCATCACTAATTTTGTCTCCCAAGTCATCAGGAAATCATATGGCTATACTGTTGGAAGTTCCTGGCAGTAGAAGAAACAGATATTTCAGATTTCTCTTTGCTAAGCATCACTTCTACAATGAAGCTCTCTCTTGATCCTAGTGTGGCTCAGCTGGCTTCTGTCATGTGTGGGAGAGCTTTGGTTTCCAAACTGCAAGATGATTAGGTCAAGAGACTGGTAGAAACATTCTTCAGTAGCTGAAAAGATGAGTGAAAATTCAAGGATGTTTCCTTGCCAACCTAAGTGTTCACTCAGAATGCCATGGAATTTGGCTTCTTTTCTGAGTGCTGCACATTAAACTCTTTTCACTGAGAATGTCATATGGTCTCTCAATGGCTTGGCTGGTTCTCTTTGCCTCAAGTAAGAAAAAACTTAGCCCCCCCCCCCCCCGCAATGTAACTAAATACACTATATCATTTTCCATGATAGTGTAAGCTGTAGACTGAACCCAGGGCCTCAGACATGTTAAACAAATGCTCTATCACCAAGCCACATCACCAAAAAAAAATTGTAATTGTATTTTGACTCACTGATAGAGTGTCTACAAGTGCAAGACCCTGAGTACAAACTCAAGCACCAAAGCGTTTGTATTTCCCAGTGGGGCCTTAGTTGTATACTGTTCAAAAAGAAATGTACTAAAAAAAAGAAATGTACTCACTACCTGACTTATGTAACTGTAACCTTTCCGTACATCAACTTTCCAATAAAATTTTAAAAAGAAAGAAATTCTGAAGCATAGTTAATAGAATAAAATTAAACCAGAGTAAAACCAAAAGAAGTATTTGTACTGCTTTACTAAAGTCTGGAGAACATTGCCACTTGAGACAGTAAACTGCAGATTTCTCAAAGATTGTATTCTATATTGTGATTTTGTGGGAAGGCGAGAAGATAACCTGCACATCATGATCAGCTTAGATGGCAGATACACTGGCAAGAGGAAGTGGAAACTATGCTATAAAATCTGACATCTTGCTCCTACCCTCTTAGCCTCTCCTCTAGCTGCCAAATCTTTCAGTAGGCAAATTTTTAGGTTTACTAACTTTAATGCTAGAGACAACTGAGGACGGCAGAAGGAACTATAGCTAATGAAGAGGAGGGAAGAGAATAGGAACCCTTTAAGTTTTGAGGAATGTTACTTTCACTGTAAACAAAGCCCTCAAGAGGAAGTGGACAAGTAGGGAAAGAACAGTTGCTCTGAGCTTAGATAGGCAGAGGCAGCCACTGATCCTCTTGGCCAAGCTGCCCACACTGGCTCCATTGGGAGGATCTTCACCCTTTCCTCTAGATCATCCCCTTCAAATGGGAAAGGGTAGGAGCTGCAGGGCCATCCAATCTGAGTTCCAAAGGCCTGGGGACTTCTGAAAGACACTGGTGTTCCTTTTCTTCTTAAAGGAAAAAGGTATTCTTTTCCTTGTTTCCTGGCCATTCTAGCAGTACTGGGGTTTGAACTCAGAACCTCAGGCTTCCTAGGAAGGCACTTGCAGTGCTTGAGCTATGCCTTCACCAAAGTAGTACTGCTTGTTCTGTTTTGAAGAACAATGAAGAGAACACCTACCAATTAGAAATAGAGGAGGGGTAAGCCAGGTACTTGTGGCTCACACCTATAATCCTAGCTACTCAGAACTGAGATCTGAGGATCATTATTTGAAGCCAGCCCAGGCAAGAGAGTCCATGAGACTCTTATCTTCAATTAAACATCAAAAAAATAAAACACAAAACTGCAATTGGCACTGTGGCTCAAATGGTAGAGCACTAGCCTTGAACACAAAAGCTCAGGGATAGAGCCCAGGTTCTGAATTCAAACCTCAGGATTCTTTCTCTCCCTCTCTTTCACACACACACACACACACACACACACACACATACACACACACACACACACACACACAGAGAAATGGAGAAGTACGTTTTTCTTCTTTCATCTTTTTTCAATCCCCTTGTGACCTGCTTATAAATACTTCCATCATAGAGCAAGTTAAAGGGGTGGCAGCACCAACATTGAAGTTGGGGCTTTAGATGCCGAAAACTATAAAGGCGAGCAGACTTTCTCTCCAGTTGAAGGAGCTTAGGTCCCTAGACAATGAGCTAACCATCATCATGGCCTTTCTACTTAGGTCTTATAATCACTTAGCCATGAATACATCTAAAGAAATGAGATGTGACAGAGCCAGGTAAGTAACATTCTCTCATTTTGGCTGAGAAATCATAAAGAGCTACAAAGAACAGGAAAGGACTGGGAAACTGAAGAGGAGTTCAGGAGCGAATCCTATATAAAGGTGGTTATGGATATGTGAACAAACCTCCAAATCTGCATATTCATGACCCAGATGCAAAATAGCATGTTAAATCTTGGGAGAAATAAAGTAAGCATTGGACCACTGTGCAGGTTCCAGACTAGCCACTAAGTGGCGCAGACCTCTCTGTAATTTAGTTTGATAATATATATATGTATATATATATATATATATACATATATATATAACAAAACAAAACAAAACAAAAAGAACTGAAATGTATCATGAAGGCTTGGAAAAAGAAAAAAATTCAAGAAATAAAATAGCCAAAGCATTGTTGAAAAAGAACAAAAAAGAGAGGATTTATACTACCTGTTATTAACTCTTGCTACAAAACTTAATGTTGTTAGTGACAGGAATAACATATAAATTGAGAGAGCCAAGAGAGCATCCAGAAATAGATATCAACTGCTTCTTGACAAAGGTGTTACGTAACTCAACAGGAAAGGGTAATCTTCTCAATAAATGCTGCCTAAACAATTTTTATGTAGGCAAAAACATGAACCTCAACTCATGCTTTGTGCCACAAAAAAGGTAACTCTGCCAGTGGCTCACACCTGTAATCCTAGCAACTCAAGTGGCGGGGTCCTGAGGATTGCTGGTTTGAAGCTTGCATGGGCAGGAAAGTCCATGAGACTCTTACTTCCAATTAATCACCAAAATAAATAAATAAATAAATAAATAAATAAATAAATAAATAAATAAATAAATAAATAAGAGCCAAATGTAGAGCTGTGGCTCAAATGGTAGAGTGCTAGCCTTGAGCAAAACAGCTCCGGGAACCAGATGCCAGTGGCTTACACCTGTAAAGTTGATGTACAGAGGGGTTATAGTTACATAAGTCAGATAATGAGTACAATTCTTTTTGAACAGTCTCACCTCCTCCCTCATTTTCTCCCAGTTTTTCCCCTCCTTCCCCCCAACTTCCCAAGTTGTATAGCCCATTTCCAATATAGTGTCTAGTGAGTATCACTCAACTCTCTACCAATACTTACCTATATGATCATATTACACAACTGAAAAAAGCTGACTGAAAGTTATCCATGCATGGTTGGGGTTTATCAATGGGTCAATCATAGGGGAACATCATCAGAGGAAAGTTATTTACTTGGCTGTAGGATCCATAAATATTAATAACCAGTGAATTTCCTTATGAATCACCTACTGTCCTACTGTGGACTAGAGGAAAGATTTGTCTTGGATGACTTTGATCTGTGATCCTCCAAGTCTCAGCCTCTGATCATTTCTGTTGTCATTGTAGGTCTGATCCTGTAGTTTGTACTTCTTCTGCTTAGTCACTTACAATGTCTCATTTCTCTCTGAGATTTTTTACTGTATATTTACATTCCTGGGAAATTTATTTGTAGGGATTACTGGAAGCTGATGTTTAAATTTGTTCCTTTTAACATGATCAGCATTATTTATATCAGGTGTTTGGAAAGCACTACTAATGTGGGAGATCATTAAAGCTTTGGGCTTTGGCTTTTTCATACCATACAAGAAGTGTAACTGTTACTCCTGATTTTATTTTTATTTGTGCTTGGCCTTGGATTTGAATGCAGAGCCTCCTGAGTAGCTAGAACTTGCATTTGTAATAAGTGTTCACATGATGAAGATGCCATTGGACCAAGGACAATAGTTAGAGGACCACTGGGATGTACTATAGAAATTAGTTCATTCTTTACTTGTCCTCTAGTTCTATATGCCCAGTATGAGAAAGAAAAACTACTTTCCCAAACTAGCCAAACAAAAAGGAGTTAGTGAAATCTTTTCATTTCATAGTCACACGATTTATATCATTTTGTATCCATATAAGATTTGCACTCCAATGAGGGACAAGGCAACAAACAGTACAAGAAATGTATCCAACGCCCAACGTATGATACTGTAACCTCTCTGTACGTCAGTTTGAAAATAAAAATTTGAGAAAAAAAAAATAAAGGACAAAAAAGCAAAAAAAAAATATATAGATTATCAAGCTAAAAAAAAAAAAAGATTTGCACTCCAAGTGAGCTTCCATATCAATGTATGTAAAGTACAGTGACTTTACATCTAATAAGTGAGAATTTTTAAAAAGAAGCCTGCCTAATACCTGTGGCTATGACCTGTAATCTTAGCTAATTAGGAGGCTGAGATTTAAGGATCATGGTTCAGAGCCATCCTATGTAGGAAAGTCTGTGAGACTCCTGTAAGCCAAAAGAAAGAAATGGGGCTAGAGTACCAAAACCACCTCCTATCCCAAAGAGGACATTTACATATGATCTGAGACCTCTGAAGCTCTTAAAGGTTCCATCACCTCCCAATAACTCCACAGAATGGAGACCAAGCCTTTAACATATCGACCTGTAGGGAACACTTATCACACCATAGGATGTATTGACCTTAACAGAGCTTATGATATATTGATGCACTCAACAAATAATTCTATGAGCAAGACACTGTGAGAAGTTGATCATTTCCAGATGTCCCTAGACATCAATCCTGCCCTCAAGAAGCATCCTGAATGGTATGTGTCTGTCACAACTCCCTAAAGTCATAAAACTGAGCATGATATGAATCTATAAAACAAAGGCTAGATCAAGAAACTAGTCACAGTGAGGAGCCACAGTGAGGAAATGTGATCTATATTCTTACATCTGAAAAGCCAACCATTCAAAAGAAGCCCATCTGCTTCAGAAGTCTTACAAAAGTCATGAACCAAGCTTACTATGGAAGAATGTTACTTATTGAAGGGTCTTTGTCCTATGTGAAGATCTGAGCATAAAACACAATATGGCAGATTCTCAGCTTGTAAAAAAAATTTATTCTATAATGGTAGACTCTGGTGGTTCATGTCTTTAATTCTAGCTATGCAGGAGACTGAGATCTGAGGTTCATGGTTCAAATCAGCCCAGGCAGAAAAATCCATGAGATTCTGATTTCAAAATAACCAGCAAAAAGTTGGAAATGGAGGTATGGTACAAGAGATCATGTGCCAGGCTGGAGAAAAAGAAATACATAAAAGTCAAGGGAGAGTGGGAGGCCTTGAGTTCAAGCCGTAGTGTGTGTGTGTGTGTGTGTGTGTGTGTGTATTCACACAGACAAAAAATGAAAAGCAAAAATTATACTATAGCTAATAGCAACATACATTAAAATTATTAACATACAAAGAGTTTGTTAAAAATAGGCAGCCAAAATTAAAGGATAATATAATATTGCAATGCTAATTTGTTCTTGTGTGCATGTGTCTGTGTGTTGTTGTTGATGATAATAATGTTGTTATTGTTGCTATATTACTGATCCAGGTATTGTGATGTTTGGCATGGGTGTTTTAAAATTCATTATTTGTTGTAATTTTTTTTCTTATCCAAAATAAGTACTCATTTTTTGATCCTTTCAAAGAAGTTTATAGTCTATTTGGGAAAGTCAGACATATAAACAAATAATTCAAATAAGATTTTACAAGTGCTAAGATGGAAGACTGTATCTGGAGCACTGGGAACACAGATGGCAGACAAGTGATGAAAAAGCTTCCAAAAGGAAGCAGTACTTGCTCAGATGCATTGGGGTAGGGAGGGCAGGTAGACAGGGATTCCAAGCAGAAAGAGCAATCTGTAAACTGGCACATGTCAGAAACTAACAGCGTGGCAAAAGAATATAAATGAGCTCTTCAGAGATAAGTCTGGAAAACTGCTAGGCTTAGAACTGTAATTCTAGCTGCTTAGGATGCTGAGATCTGAGGATTGTGGTGAGAAGCCAGTCCAGGAAGGAATATGTGAGGCATTTATCTCCAATTAACCACCAAAAAGCCAGAGATTGAGCTGTGGCTCAAGTGGTAGCAGTGCATTAGTCTGGAGCAGAAAAAGCTTAGGGACAGTGCATAGGTCCTGAGGCTTGGACCAACACACATTGAGTGTAATTCTAAAACAGGTAAATTTCATTGACACATAAGCAATAGGAGTCGTTGAAGTAATTTTTTTTTTTTTTTTTTTTTTTTTGGCCAGTCCTGGGCCTTGGACTCAGGGCCTGAGCACTGTCCCTGGCTTCTTCCCGCTCAAGGCTAGCACTCTGCCACTTGAGCCACAGCGCCGCTTCTGGCCGTTTTCTGTATATGTGGTGCTGGGGAATCGAACCTAGGGCCTCGTGTATCCGAGGCAGGCACTCTTGCCACTAGGCTATATCCCCAGCCCTTGAAGTAATTTTTTGTGCTGGCCCTGAGGCTTGAACTCAAGGCCTAGGTGCTGTCCCTGAGCTTTTTTGCTCAGGCTAATGCTCTACAACTTTATCCACAGCTCCACAACTTGAGCCACAGCTCCACTTCCAGCTTTTTGCTGGTTAATTGGAGATAGAGTCTCGGTCTCAGGGACTTTCCTGGCTAGGATTAGAAGGCATGAGCCATCAGTGCCAGGCTTCTGAAATTTTTGGTGGTTAATTGGAGATAAAAATTATACTAAGTGAAGTAAACCAGACCCAACATAGGCTGCATGTTTTCCCTCATTTGTAATAATTAGAATGTGCCTATAAATCTACAAGTAAAACCAACGGACAGTAAAAGACAAATAATTACACCTGGGCATGATTAATTAAACAGAAATGTAAACATTCACACAGTGAGAACAAAGGAGGATATTTTTAGGAGTGGATCACAAGGTCTAAATAGCTATATGAGTATGATCATACAAAATGATGTTTAGTGAAATGAACTCTAAGACATGGAAACAAGAGGATTTTATTGTACTGTTCGTGGTTCTTTTTTTCTTCTTATTTTTTCTTTGGTTTATTCCCTTCTGTCTCTGTTTTTTATTTTTGTACCCTTTGTCTTATATATGTTTATTTGATTTGGGGAGGAGAAGAGGGAAGCACAGAAACAGTGGGAGGAAAGGTGAACCAATTCCTCAGTGAAACCCACTAGACACTAGGTTGGAAATGAACTATACAACTTAGTGGGGAAGGAAGTTAGGAGGGGAAAAACTGAGGGAAAACAAGGGAGCTGGTGACACTGTTCAAAAATATGTACTCAACACCAGACTTATGTAACTGTAACCACTCTGTATACTACCTTTAAAAATATTTTTTGGTTGGATTTTTTTAGTTGTATTTTTTGTGGGTTTTTTTTGGTACTGGGGATCAAACTCAGGATGATGTACTTGCTAGGCAAGCGCGTGGCCCCTGAGCTACATTGTAGCCCTACAAATAATTTTTTTTAAAAAAGAGTCTCATGGGATTTCCTACCCAGACTGGTTTTAAACCACAATCCTTGGATCTCAGCCTCCTCAGTAGCTAGGATTACAGGTATGAGACATTAGCACCCACCACTGAAGCTATTTTAAGGAATAAGAGCAAAGCTGACAGCATCCAAAATGTACTGGAAAATGAAACTGTAAGCAGGAAAACAGAATCTTGGTGGTGAAAAAAGAAGCCTTGAAGCAAGGCACTAGCTGTTCAGGATACATAGCAGAAGGCAGTATGCAATGAAGAGGTAGTATGGGGGTAGCTCGTGTAGGAATTGGTTCCTAGTTGCATAAAATGAATCAGAAAGAAAGGAAGAGTCAACAGTGATTCCTAGGTTTCTGAATCAAAAGTAATTTGAGGAAATGACAGCGGATTAGCCATTCCTCTTCCTCTGGACTTCGCAAAAGGACAAAAAAATATTTTACAGTTTCCAAGAACCCTCTGAAGCACACAATTCTACTAATGAGCCACGGAGGTGTTATACACTATTGCCCTCTTCCTTCAAATATAAGGCCAAATCCACATGTGTGGAGTCAATAGACCATAGCATCAGCCATCTGTTTTTTGGGATTATCTTAACAACCAATGGGAGTCATCGCATGATGGATTCAGCTAGAGCAATTAATATTGATTACAAAGATTGCAAAAATGAGCAGTTTGGCCATGCCTGCCATGGATCAGTATGCAGGTCAAGTCCAGATATGTCTTCAATCACATCCTCCTATCATTAGTCATTATCCACTGCAAATTATGGATGCAGTTACAAGCATGGAATGAAAAGTACTATTTAAAGTTGTGAGTAATCCAAATAGATTTGCCTGTTTAATATTAATTTTCACATTGCTTCCCTTTTTAGAAATCATGCATTGTGACATCGTGGCTAACTCCTACCACTAAAAGTTATCTCAACAAAAGTCAATGTGTAGTTCCAACGATCTAAACCTTCATTCATTTGTTTCTTCAAGTGCTTTTTTTCAGTAGGTGGAGTGGGGAGGGGTATAGTACTGGGGGTTTGAATTGAGGACCTTGCACTTGCTAGGCATGTGCTCTACTTGAGCCACCCCCTCCCTAATTCTTCTGTTTTCAAGTTATATTTCAGATGGAGCCTTAAATTTCTACCAGTAGAGCCTTGGACCACAATCCTCCTATACACACACACACACACACACACACACACACACACACACACACACACACATCTGGAATGAATGGGCATTATGTCTGGCTTTTTTTTCTTGGTGGCACTGGGATTTGAACTCAGGGTTTCACTCATACCAGCCAAGTGGTCTACCAGTTGACTCAAGCCTCCAGTCCTTTTTGTTTTAGTTATTTTTCAGATAGGGTCCTGAGGTTTTTGCCTGAGGCTAACCTTAGACTGTGTTCCTACTACCTCCTATGTAGCTGAGATGACAGTCATGTGCTACAATGCCCAGCTTGTTATTGAGATGGGCTTCTTAATACCTGTTTGTCCAGGCTAGTCTTGACCTATGATCCTCCTGATCACTGCAGCCTTAGTAGCTAGAATTACAGGCATGAACCACTGTGCCCCACCCTAGAAAAGTTACTTTTGAAGTTATAAAACAACAACAACAACAACAACAAAATCTTGGCTAGCTTGCAAAGCAAGACATACACCTCTGGAAAATTAAGCAATGAAAGAATGAAACAAAAATACTAGTAGATTTCCAGACATTCTATGCTAGGTGTCAAATGCGAACTCCAGGCAGGAAATACTAGATGTTCATTGGAGCAAGAAATCAATGTGGGCCGAAGTGGTAATGGTAAATTTTGTGATGGAGTTTGGAATGTATGTGGGACTTGTATAACAGGGAAAATTGGAACAGGAAGGAAGGATAGTATATGGAATTTGGTGGCATGAGTATATCACAGGGGAGCAAGTAGAATGAACAGGTTATATTTCAGGAACAATTATGAATTATGCTTGACTAGTCAATACACTACCAAAGCAATGGGACACTCCTTCATATCACAAATATTTAAGATATTTAAAGTGTCACTAGAATATTCAAAGGCTTAAATCAGTTTAGCACTGGGAGTAGAAAATATCTCAAATCAAAGGCAAGATTCCCAAAGTTTGACATCATCATTGTTCACAGAGTAGCTATGCCTTTGAAAAATGATTAGAAACAATTGTTTACCCCTTGAATCTCAGAGCTCCATTACCAGAAAGGATGGAAATAATATGTCCAAATTTAGATATCTATATTTATACTTTGTGTGCATTATAGTGTGCTATACTATGCTACATGTTTTTTTTTTTTTTTTTTTTGGCCAGTCCTGGGCCTTGAACTCAGGGCCTGAGCAATGTCCCTGGCTTCTTTTTGCTCAAGGCTAGCACTCTGCCACTTGAGCCACAGCGCCACTTCTGGCCGTTTTCTGTATATGTGGTGCTGGGGAATTGAACCCAGGGCCTCATGTATACGAGGCAAGCTCTCTTGCCACTAGGCCATATCCCCAGCTCCTATGCTACATGTTAAACAGGGCATGAAGAAAACCCTATCCTTTAGTGGCTTATAAACTAAATCACACTTAACATTGCAATCATAATATAACATAACATATGAAATGACAAACATTACTGACCAAGGTAAATAAGAAGTCATTCAGAGAAAGGTGACATTGCTTTAGAATAAGTCATTACACAGTTTAGCTGCACTGAAGTAGGAGTTAGCTGAAGGATCACATATAGGACACTTTTTAAAATGCAAAATTGGAGGTCCATCTCCATAAGGTCTAGCTAAATTCATAGCTAGACACATCTAATAATTCCAGAATATTCCAACTGCAAGCCCTAGTCAAAATATACTTTGTGAAACACTAAAAGCTTAAAGAAGTAGGATATGAATAGGCTTGATGGGCATTCCAGATTAAGGCAGAAAATGGACATCCACAGGGATAGTAAAGTAACTGAAATGGAGCCAGGTGTGGGGGTACACACCTGTAATACCAACACTCAGGAGGCTGAAGAAGGTCGAGTGAAAGTTTGAGAGTAGACTGGGCTACATGGTAAGACATTGTCAAAAATTGGGAATAATTAGCACAGGTTTAGGCAAGTCACAACAGAGGATCACAAGAGCCCAATAGCTATACCCTTATGATCACATAAGATGATGCTAAGTGAAATGAACTCCATTTTATGAAAATGATTGTTATATCACAGTTGTAACTACTTACAACATCCCATGTGTATCTGTAGTTTCTACTATTGATGATGTTCGTGTATCACCTTCTTGTGATTGTATCTACACTATCTCTGTAATCTTATCTGAGTGTATGGGAAACAGTGTATACTGGTATTAGAATTAGGAAATTCAAAGGGAATACCAAAATTGAGAGACAAAGGGTAAAATAAGAGAAACAACAACAAAAGCAATACTTGCAAAACTGTTTGGTGTAAGTGAACTGAACACCTCAGGGGGGGAAAGAGGGAGGGGGAGGGGGGAATGAGGGACAAGGTAACAAACAGTACAAGAAATGTATCCAATGCCTAACGTATGAAACTGTAATCTCTCTGTACATCAGTTTCATAATAAAAACTTAAAAAAATGTGAGGTAGTTGGAGGGAATTATGGAAAGAAAGCTTTTAAAAGTAAGCAGAAGAAAATTATGAGGTACCTCCACTATCATGCCAGAAAAGGTTCCATTGAGTCAACAAAGGTTCATCTATTAAGGCAGAATCTGGTCCTGTGCTTCCAAAAGCTTGTCAATAGACCAGTGCAAATTTACCAGAAAATTTCATTTGGACTGAGATAAAATGAAAAGAATCAAGACAGTGTAGGTAACCTTTTTTGAAGCTGCATCATTTCTTTGTTTTTTAGGCTAGTCACAGCAGAGGATCACGAGAGCCTAATAGCTATGCCCTTATGAATGCATAAGATGATGCTAAGTGAAATAAACTCCATGTTAGGGAAACAACTGTTATATCATGGTTGTAATTACTTTCAACATGCCATGTGAAACCATGGCTTCTACTGTTGATGATCCTCTTGTATCCCATTCCTGTGGTTGTACCCGCACTATCACTGTATCTTATCTGAGTACATTGGAAACTGTATAGGGAAGTGAAAGGGAATATCAAAATCAAGAGACAAAGGATAAAAAGACAAACGACTCCAAAAGCAATTCTTGCAAAACCATTTTGTGTAAACCAACTGAACAACTCATAGGGGGAGAGGGGAAGGGGGAGGGGGAGGGGGGAATGAGGGAGGAGGTAACAAACAGTACAAGAAATGTACCCAATGTCTAACATATGAAACTGTAACCTCTCTGTACATCACTTTGAAAATAAATAAGAAAAAAACACGTTTTCACTCAGTATCATCTTATGTGTTCATATGTACATAGCTATTGAGCTATTGTGATCTTCTGCTAGGACTATCCTAGACATGTATTAATTATGACCAATGAGTGGAATCATAGAGTCTATGCTTCTTTGGGTCTGGCTCACTTCACTTAGTTTGATTTTTTCCAAGTCCTTCCATTTCCTTACGAATGGGGCAGTATCATTCTTTCTGATATACACATATAATTCCATCGTATATATGTACCACATTTTCCTGATCTGCTTATCTAATGAGGGGCATCTGGGTTGGTTCCATATTTTAGCAATGACAAATTATGCTGCGATGAACACTGTTGTGCTGGTGGTTTTAGTGTGTTCTTGTTTGTAATCTTTTGGGTAGATGCCCAAGAGTGGGGCTGCTGGGTCATAGGGGAGCTCTATGTTTAGCCTTCTGAGGAATCTCCATACCGCTTTCCAGAGTGGCTGAACCAGTTTACCTTCCCACCAACAATGATGTAGGGTTCCCTTTTGGCCACATCCCCTCCAGCAGTTGTTATTGTTAGTTTTCCTGATAATGGCCATTTTTACTGGGGTGAGGTGGAATCTCCGTGTTGTTTTGATTCACATTTCTTTTATAGCCAGTGATGTAGAGCACTTCTTCATGTGTCTCTTGGCTATTCTCATTTCCTCTTCAGAGCAGTCTCTTTTTAGGTCTTTAGCCTATTTGTTGAGGGGGAAATTGGCTCTTTGAGGATTTGCTTTGAAGGAATTTAATGTTTTGAGTTCTACGTAGATTTTACATATTTACATATGAACACATAAGATGACATTAAGTGAAATGAACTCCAATTTATGGAAATAAGTGGTTTATCATTGTTCTTATTTTCAACATGCCATGTGAAATTATGCCTTTTTCTTTTGTCTTTCTTCCCCATGGTTTTGCCCCTGATGTCACTGTAACTGATTTTGGTACCCTGGGTATTGTATATATGTTTATCATAGTAAGGAAGGGAAAGCAAACATCAAAATGGAGAGACGAGGAATAAAAGACACACCAATGCAACAGCAAAACTTAGAAGACAATATGCTATAAGCAAACTGTACAACTCAGGGAGGAGAGGGAATTGGGGAGAGGGGAAGGTGGGAGAAAAATGAAGGAGGGGGTAACAAGTTTGATAAGAAATGTACTCAAGGCCTTACATATGAAACTGTACACCCGCTGTACATCACTTTGACAATAAATATTTTCATTGACACATAATAATTAGGCATATTCCTAAGTCACGCGCATATAGGGTATCATGATCAAATCAGGGCCATTAGTATTTGCATCTCTTTGATGCTTATCATTTCTTTGTGCATGGAGCCTATGACGTTCTCTCATTTAGTCTCTGAAAAACATGTTGTAATCTGGAGTTATCCTTCTGTACTGCAAAAGACTAAATGTTGTTCCTCTTACCTAACTGTATTTTGGTTCATTATCCAACCTCCCTATATCCACACACTTCTTCTCTACCATTTCTGGCTTATAGTTATCACCACTCAGTTCTCGTTTCTATTTATACCTTTGTGTTGTAATGACCTTTTGCATTTCATTTTTAAAATGCCCTAATTTTACAAACCAAAAATGACTTGAAGATTTGAAAGTTGCTTCTACTTTATTAGACATTAGAAAATGTAAAAAATTATAATCACTACAAGCTCAAACTATTAGAATGGCTAAAACTGAAAGGAATAGTGACAATACCCAGTGCTAACAAGGATGTGGGACAAATGTCAGTGTCATATATACTAGGGGCAAAACCATTTTGGAAAATAGTTTGGCAGTTTTTTTTTTACAGTAAGATATATACTTCCCCTATTACCCAGTAATCCCCCTCCTCAGCACCAATCAAAGAAATGTACTTATAGTCACGAAAACCAAAGGGCAGGAATGTACATGAATATTTTACTCACTATCTATAATCACTTTACATTGGAAAAACACAAAATCCACAGTGGATAAACACATTGGTGCCTTCACAACGAGCAACAACCTAGCAAAACAAGAAGGAGCTATGGATACATACAGCAAATGAGGTGAATCTCAAATGCAGTACAGCGAGAGAAAGAAGGGCCTCAGAGGTTTATGTATGTACAGTATAATATCTTTTTGTGTGTGCCAGTGCTGGAGCTTGTACTCTTAGCATTTTTTGCTCAAGGCTAGTGCTCTACTACTGAGCTACACCTCCACTTCCCACACAAAATATCTTTTTAGGTGTGTGTGTGTGTGTGTGTGTGTGTGTGTGTGTGTGTGTGAGAGAGAGAGAGAGAGAGAGAGAGAGAGAAAGAGAGAGAGACACTGGGGCTTAGAACTTGGGGCATAGGCATTCTCTCTCTTAGCTTTTTTGCTCAATGTTGGCACTTTACTACTTGAGCCACCGCTCCAGTCCCAGCTAATTACTTTTTAATTGGAGATAAGAGTCTCACAGACTTTCCTGCCCTGGCTGGCTTCAAACCATCCTCAGATCTCAGTCTCCAAAGTAGCAAAAATTATAGACATGAAATGACAGACACCCAATCCCTATATAGTATCTTGAAAAGAAAAAAAATAGATCAGTGGTTGCTGGGAGTAAGAAGAAGTTTGACTACAAATAGGTAGGATGAAGAAGTTTTTTTTATGATAGGAAGTTCTGTATCCTCGTGGTGATTGTATCTAAATATGTGTGTGTGTGTGTGTGTGTGTGTGTGTCTGTGTTAAATTTCATTAATTGGGTAAACTCCCTTCCTCTGTTAATTTTTAAAAGTAAATATTAGGTATTTACTATGCACCAGCAGTTGTTACTTGTAAGCTTAGCAACTTGAGAAGCTAAGATTGGGAAGATTGAAGGTGTAGGTCAGCCAAGACAGAAAAGTTCATGAGACCTCGTCACAACCAATGGTTAGATGCAGTGGCTTACTTTTACTATTTCTGCATTGTGGGAAGTTGAGATCTGAAGAAGTCCTAGACCAACCCAGAAAGGAAAGTCCAAGACACCTAATTTTGATCATTAGAATCTTGGGGTGGTGGACTACATCTGTCATCTCAGCTAAAATGAGAAACATAAAATAGGCATACACAGTCCAAGTATATTTCTGCATGGAAGGTGAAACCCTATTTCAACAAAAGCCAGTGCAAAGCTGCGTGTTAGTAGCTCATGCTTATAATTCTAGCTACATAGGAAGCTGAGGTCTGAGGACTGCAGTACAAAGCCAGCCCAATAAACTACCAAAAAGCCAGAAGTATAGCTGTATTCTCAAGTGGTAGGGCACTAGCTTTGGTTGAGCAAAGGAAACTCAGGGACAGCACCTAGGCCCTGAGTTCAAGCCCCAGGACTGGCAAAATAACAACTACAATAATAACAACAACAACCAGTGCAGCTATTTATGAGGCTGAGATTTGATAAGGTCAGGAGGGGCAGACAAACCCCAAATACTCTTATCTCCAATTAACCAACAAAAAGCCAAAAAGTAAAAACATGGCTGAAGGGGTAGACTGCCAGTCTTGAGTGAAAGAGCCCAGGAGAGTCCAAGGTCTGAATTTAAGCCTTTTTACCACAAACACATACACACAAAAACCTGAGTGGTAGAGTATCTGCCTAGCAAGTGGGAGGAAGGCCCTTGCCTCACACTGAGATATCACTAGAAAATAGATATTCATTCATCAATTCTCCCAATATTTCAGAAAGGATAGGCCACTGAGGGGTAGATATACTTCAGAACTTTGCTCATTAGTGCTAGGAAAGTATTTGCATTGCTGCTAGACTGGGTCCTTTCATGAGCAGCAATAATGATTAATCACAATGCCTTATTCTACAGGGTGGCTTTCACATTAATTGATCCATCTGTCAAAAAGTACCCAACTCTCTACACTCATCCTCCTCATCCTCCTTATCATCATCATCATCATCATCATCATCATTATCATCATCATCATCATCATCATCATCATCATCATCGTCATCATCAAAATAAACTACTTTAGTATCTCTCAGTCCAACAAAGGAAAAAGTTTCTGCTGTCTTCCTTTAATTTTGCAATAAAGTTTATTAGTTAAGACAAAGGAAGCAAGCAATAAAGTTTGCGGCTGGTACTAATGGAGACTCCAAAACACATTTCCTGGAATCTGAAGAGACAAATATTTTCTTTCAGTACATCCCAAGATTCAATTAAATAAATGTTTCTAAGGATTTCCCAGGTACCAGAATTCCCCAAGTATTCCTGGAAGAGGGTGATTTGGTAATACGCTAGCAAATCTACATGTGGAAAGTCAAGACATGGGATATTCCTATTTTTTGTGGTCTATTACATGTAGTCCCTTCCTGATCTTTTTTCTTTTGAGTCACTGATGAAGTTAGCACTATGAAATGTATCAGAAGTACAACTTTCATAAATCTTTCTCTAGCTTCTTGTTTTCAAAGAGAACTAATTATATAAAATCTGTTTTGGGGGCTCAGTGATAGACTACTTGCCTAGCTTGCACAAAGCTCTGGGTTCAATTCCTAGCAATGAAAAACCAATTCCTACAACCAACTGTACAAAAACTAGATGTGAAAAGTTATCTACAAACGTCTATAGAAAGAACAGATGTTTCAAATGAAAGATGCAAACTAGCTTTTTCCCCCGTTTAACTAAGTTTGAACTAAAGCTACCTCAATACATGAACATGCTTGAATTTGTCTGGAGTTTTTTAGAGAAAACTAGAGTTGAATACACTCTGCATGCTATTTTATGAGTCCCATGAAAAGAAACAAGTTTATGAGGTTACCAACTGGTGATAATTACTTATTTTCCTTTTCCTCATTTCCTTCTTCCCAACTCATCAAGACTTTAATTACACATTCCATGAGAATCAAATTTAAGCCTGAAGAGGAGAAATGTGCCTGTGTTGAGGTCACTCCTGGGAAACGACAAGTGGAAGTATGCTGTAGCAGATGCCAATTATGTCAGGTGGTGGCGGGAAAGAACTCATTGGTCATCATTACAGCAGGTTTCATCATCCTCATTTCATGCCATTTTTTTATATAGGATTGAATAAATTGTGCTTGTGGGACTTTGGACACAAAAGCAGATGTGGAGTGTTCTAAACAAATGTCTACAGAGAGAGAATATATGCAAGTGATAGCCAATGTTTGGAGAAATCCAACTCCAAATGGTTCAGGGATAGGACCTTGTATTGGCCCAGAAATTCTGCCTGTGGCAATTTGGTAGGCAAATGCAAGAAATGTAATGTCTAATAATGATGAGTATAGCCAGGTGCTGGTGGCTCATGATTAATCCTAGCTACTCGTGAACTAAGATTTGAGGATTGTGATTGAATGCCAGCTGAGGCAGACAAATCTGAGAGACTCTTATTACAAATTAATCAGCAAAAAGCTGGAAGTAGCGTGCTCAAGTGTAGAGCCTTAAGTGAAAAGTCAAGCAAGATCCAGAGGCTCTGAGTTCAAATCACATGTGCGTGGGCACGTGCCCCACCCAAGAATAAAGAATAGTGGGTCTGCCAAGGCATAAAAATCTCACCATGTTTCTGAGTATAAAACACTCATCTGTGCTAGAAGAGCAGTGCAGTAGTGGCATGAAGAAAACTCAATTCCTACCACTTCTGTAAGATGGGATAATTAAAACTCCGTTGGGCTTTCCAGAAGTCAGATAATACTGACAGCAATAAGTTTTTGTTCCAGAGCCTTTTAACAGGTATAAAAATATTCTGCACTTCTTTTTATCCCTTCTCCTCATTTTCCATCTCAATCGTATCAACAAAAGAGGCCACAGATCCGTTATTAATATGTAACAATGATGAAAGGATAGGATACAATTTGCTGTAATCCACATTTTTCTTGTTATATTTTATTTCTCTTACTCTTTTTCCTTCAAAAGGATTGTGTCACGATTACAAATAATATAATTGACTGACCCAGCTAATGCAGAGAAAGACAAGATAGATTGAAAACTGATTTTTCTTCCAAATCTAGTGTTCTTTCCTCAGAATTTCCCTGGCACAAAAAAATTGTGTATGGTAACGTCTCTGTACATAAGTTTGATAATAAAAATTTGAAAAAAAATTGTGTATGGTTAAACAAGAGGTATGGTGTTTCTTGCTACAAAGGAAACAGTCATATAAAGGAGGATAAAGACAATCAGTTACTAGTAAAGAGTGGTGGTCCTACCTGTAATCCAACCTACTCAGAAGGCAAAGAAAGGAGGACTGAGGTTCAAGGCCAGTCCCAATTCTATCTCAAAAAGCAATGGAAAAAAAGGCTGAGGGGCATGTCTCACTCAAGTGGTACTGTTGAAAATAAAGAAGGAAGGAAGGAGGGAAAGAAGAAAAAGAAAGAAAATAAACACTATAACCTGTTATTTATGTCTTTAGCAATAGTATTTTGACTGTGTTAGAGAATTTTGTGAAATAAGAACATTTTAGTAACAAAAGATGTTACTATGTGCAAAGAGACCCATTTTCTCCTTTACTTTTCACTATCTATACTTACTGCCCACCACGGTGTTGCAAATGTCAAATATACACAGAATTATTTAAAATAAAAGAAAAACTTTAGAGGACAGCATGCTAAAACTCAAATCTCCACAATGTAATAAAATTGGGCAATTTTATAACTAACAAGTTTGGAGTGTTGAAGAATTTCTGCAATGGCTTCAGGAAGTTCCACCTATTTTAAGTGGCTATTATTCTTTCATTCATCAGCTTTTAATCAAATGTAACTTAGTAGCCTATCTCCTGAATGGGTTTCTTCCCCATAATATGTATCTTTGTATCTCTAAATTTGCATTTTCTTTTTTTTAATTTTGCATTTTCTATCCTTGCACACATTAAGTGCTTAATACACAAGTTATAAAAATAAATAAATTCAGGTTATATAATAGCTGGTAAAAGCATTGTCTCCTAAGGTCAGAGAAGCAGGGATGGGAGTATTAGCTCAGTGGTATTGTTCACTGGAGTCCTGGAGTTCATCCTTCACACTGTGTTGTTGTTGTTTTTAAGATTAAGTGATTAACTCATGCACAATGCACTCTGGGCAGTGCCCTCCCTTGGAACCCCCTTCCTATTTATCAGGAGCTCTGTTTATCATTTTCTTCAATAAATCTTTGCCATGTCGCTACAAAAAAAAAAGATAAAGTGAATAACAAGCCTGAAAGAATTCTGTGAAAATTTTACCCCTTTTCTTACCTTGAGGTAGGGCTAGGCTCAGTGAAGGCATACTTGAATCATTTGCATCACTTGTAGGGCTGTTAGAGTGGTTCACGTGGTAGAGCATCTTGCCTAGCAAGCATGAGATACAAAGTTCACACCCTGGTACCACCTCAAAAAAATGACACTTGTTGGTGGAAGCTCTTGTAGGTAGGACATGCAAAAAGTTCCTTTTGTCTCAAATTAGCAGAATTATTGTACCAAAAGAAACCAATTAATTCCTTTAGTATTTCTTCAATAATGCAGTGTCCCAACTCTCCTAAACCTTTTCACATTCTTTATATCTGCCAGATAAAATTTGACATTCTAATAATTTCTGAAACTTACTTGCTGATATTCTGCACTATTCTCAGTAATAACACAGCTAATGCATTAATATTTCTTTTGTTCAGTTAAACTCCTAGATATGGTATCTGATTGTTTTTATTTTGAAAGCAATATTCATGATTAAATTCAAGAATAAAAGGTCATTGACCTCATCATCCTCACACTAAGTTCCTTTTAATTGTTCATACCCATATCCGTATTCCCCTACGGCGTAACACATTACTGTTGCTGTGCTTTTAGTTCGTCCTCGCCACAGTTCAGATGGTCAATGTGATGGTACTAAGAGATGGGGTCTTTAATAAGTGATTTTGCGCCAGAGATTCTGGGGCAAACATAGGCTCCAAGCAAGCCAGGTTTGAATGGGTCACACCTGTCACACCTGTAATCATAGATACACATCAGACTGAGCTCTGAAGATCGAGGTTCGAAGCCAGCCTGGGGAGGAAAGTTGTGAGACTCTCCAATTAACTAGCAAAACCCTGTAAGTGGAGCTGTGGCTCAAGTGTACTAGCCTTGAGCCAAAACGCTCAGGGACTATGCACCTGAGTTCAAGCACAAGCACACACACACACACACACACACACACACACTTATACAAAGACTCCATGCATTATCTTTACTTGTTGTCTTCTGCTATGTAAGGGCACAGAATTCCTCACCTACAGCAGGTAAAGCAGCAAGCACCGCCTTGCGAGAGGACAGAAGCCTTTATCCAGATGTGAACTGACTGACAACTGGATCTTAAGGCTTCTCAGATTCCAGAACCATGGGAAAATAAATTTCTTTCTTTTACAAGTTACTCAGTCAACAGGATTTTAGTATAGCAGCAAAGTAGGTTGGCAATTGTTTCTATAATGTTCCGTATTCTAAAAAAATATTGAGAGGTTTTGGTGTAATATTTGTTCTGGATAAAAAATAATACAGTGAGTTTAATATCACAATTTACATGGCCATTCATATCTATATTCTTTTCAACATTTCAATTATTTTATTCATCGAGTTAACAAATATGTGTTGAGTTCCTGCCATATGCCAGGCACTGTTCTATGTTTTGGAGACAGAAAGTAAACAAAACAAGCAAGAACCCTTCTTTCATTCCAGTGGAGGAAGACTGACAGACAATAAATAAAAAAATTAACTAAGCATGATAATTTCTATGAATGAAATCAACAGAGAAAATAATGGGTTTGGAGACCTCTGTGAAGTGGTAGCATGTGAGCCAAAATCTGAAAGGAGTGTAAGCATGAGTTTTCCTGGCATAAATTAGAGCATGGGAAAAGCTTGAATTAGGAATAAGCTTGGCAAGTTTGAGGGGAAAAAAGGAATGGACAAATGTGCCAGAGTGCCATTGAATTCATAGGAGCAGCAAACCAGATGAAATTCTAGAGGAAGGCAGGATATTAGGGTTAATGGAAAGGAGATAGGAACTTGTTCTAACTGTAGAGAATGGCTATTGAAGAGTTTAGGAAAGGGAAGCAATAAATAATAGCAGCAGGATAAAAGCCATCCATCTCTCTTTTTTTAAATAATACTTGTTACTTTATTGTAGCAGTACTTAGGAAACATTGGTAGAAAGCTATTAAGCAGTTGGCTCACATGATGCTTGCTAATACTATCTGACAATCCCTGTGTGTGTGTGTGTGTGTGTGTGTGTGTGTGTGTGTGTGTATGCTAGTACAAGTACTCGGACTCAGGACCTTGGTACTGTCCCTGAGCATTTTTGCTCAAGATTAGAACTCCACCCTTTGAGCCACACTTCCATTTCTACCTTCTTAGTGATTAATTGGAGATAGGAGTCTCACAGACTTACCGAAATGGGCTGGCTTTGAACCATGATCCTCCTATTTCAGCCTACTGAGTAGCTAGGATTACAGGTGTGAGCCACTGGTGCCTGGTTTAACAATCCCATCTTGGAAAAAAAGTATGTTACTATCTAGCTGATAACTTTATGTACTGGGGTTTGAACTCAGTACATCATGATTGTTAGTCATACCCCCAAGCTCAAAAGATTACCAGTTACTGATGCCAGAGTTAGCTACCTCTGTCTATCCTCACACTCCTTGGCCCATACGTTTTCACTGTTAGCATACATTTTTATGTTTTATTTCCTCCCTCAAAAAGTAAGGGGCAAAAAAAAGTAAGGGGCAAAATGCATGGATGGTCATAGAGTTTATAGATGACTGACTGGTGAACAGAATATTTTCTAAAGGAAATCATGTACTACTGTTATGACTAGGCAAAGGAATAAGTGTATATTGCAGTGTGTCAACACTTTTAGATCCAGTACTTTTATATCAAGGGGGGGCAAAAGTTGTATGATCTTTCTGTCAATTCATGCATGTAGTAAAATGAGCATACAATTTCAAGAGATTCCTGGGACTGGCTGGGGGATTTAGGGCAGAAAGTCTAAGCCCAGAGTTATAGAATTTGGTCCAACTATGAGTGTAGGTTAAAAAATGAAGGGGATCTGGGAACCAGTGGCTCATGCTTACAGTCGTAGACAATTAGGAAGTTTAGATTTATTGTTCAAAACCAGCCCAGAAAGCATTCCATGAGACTCAATTAACCACCAAAAAAATCCAGAAGTGAGTGTATGGCTCAAGTGGTAGAGCCTCAGCTCTGACAGAAGAAGTCAAGTGAGGGAAGGAAGCCCTGAGTTTAATCCCTAGTGTTAGCACTGCATACCCCATACACAAAGACAAAGGAGATAAATGCATTTTTTACCAAGAGGGTAGGATACAAGCATGGAAATGAAAATGTCCAAAGTGCCCTGGTAAGTGGTTTTGAAGCCATTGTAACTCAATCTTTATAAACAAAAGTAACTTTCTGCCTATATCACACTATTAAAAACAGCTACATAGGGCTGGGAAAAACAGCTGCATGGAAACTCAAAAAGATTGGGATAGTGTGACTTAAAACATAAGTTGAGGTGCATCTTATTTAAAATGTTGACTGGTTTGGTTAATAAATTTACATTTTCTTTTCCCTTTTTTGGTGGCACTGGGATTTTAACTCAGGACCTTGACTTCACTCAATTTGCACACTACCATTTGAGCCATTATTCCAGCCTTGCTTTTTGCTAGTTGTTTTGGAGATGGAGTCTTCGGTCTTTTGATTTTTCTGCCATGACTGATGATCCTCCAGATCTCAGTCTCCTAACTAGCTAGGGATACAGGTGTGAGCCACTGATGCCTGGCTAAATTTACATTTTCAATGTCTTTCTATTTGTAGGAGGGATTTTGAAACATTTACATTATTTTGGTCACATTTTTGGTCACTAGGGATGGAACTCAGGGCTGTGCATATGTTAAACAATCACTTTTACTGAGCAACCTTTGGGTTTTTTGGTCTTGCTATGTAGTCCAAGTTGTCTTGATCTCTCTATGTAACCTAAACTGACCTCCAGATTCCTGGTGCTAGGATTACAGATGTGTACCACTTCACCCAGCTTGCATTTAATTTTCATTGTTGCTGTGGATACTATCAAGAAATTAAACTAACAAAATGCCACTTTGAAGAAGATTAATCTGAGTTGGTGAAAAACTAAACCCAAATGAGAATTTTGAGAATCTAAAGGTCAGTGTAAAGGGAATAATCATTTAAAGACCAAACTAGAGAAATAGGCAGCATTGAGAAAAAAAAGAAAGGGATAAATGATAGAAATACAATGTGGTAGGTGATGGAACTATTTGTCACATAGTCTTCTAAGGGCAAGTAAGTCTGACAACTAACATGAGGGGAGTCTGGCCACATGAAATGCAGGGTAGCATCCTCTATACAGTATGAAAGAGTTTCACTGAGAGATTACACATGAGTAAACATATTGTAACTGGAGTAATATGGAGAGCCTGTGAGCATAGGGAAAAGTCATATTCAACATGAGAGATGTGCAGCTGCCAAAAAATGAGAAATCCTCTTTATAGTGTAGAGCCATTGTGCCAGAGAAAACAGTGAGTTCAAAGAGGAGTCTCAAAGGACTCCAACATCTTTTTTTCCCCAACATCTTACAATGTCTGAAACCTGTCACCATTGTCAAGCTGTAAAATGAAAAGGTCAGCAAAATGATGGAAGGCTAAGATCATATTGGGATCGGTTCCTGAGCTTTCAGGTCCCCCTGAGAGTTTAATTAGAAATAACATCTGGAATTTGTCTTGCACTTGGTCTTATAATAGAACAATTCAAAAGGGTATGGGAAAGGGGACAATTAATTCCCTACATACTACTAATTTGTTTGGATGACCCCTTTGCTCTAAAAGATGTGCATTTCCTGGGAAGTATCTCTAAGACTATTTAAAAATTCTGAGGACAGACACTGAATTCTAGGCAATGATTTTGACTGAGCTACTTGTCACATGGACAACTCACTATAGAATATTAGAGACTGATTGGAAGTTGAGAGAATAAACATCACATTAAAGAAAAGCTATGAAGCAACTTCATAAGTGTTGTGACTTCATTTTTTTTACTGTTTACATGAGCATTTGTTTACCACTAGTTTGAGTCTCTTAACTAATGCCAGGTAATTCCATTGGGTTTTAAGACAATTAAAAGTTATCATTCTCATGGAATAATCAAAAATAAAATCCAGAAGACAGGTTTCATGGCAGTAAACCAGTAGTTATGTGTCAGCACCAAGCACTAAATATAAAGCAATCCAGAATTAGACTCGGCTACAACTCTGACTGTGGCTTTGATTCAACTGTGTACTCACCTTTAGACTATCTGGAATTTATTTTCCCAGTTTCTCATTGACATACACCAGACATATTGTCAAATATCCTAAAGTGAAAATATGGTATGTTTTCAATTAGAGCATTAAGAAAATGGCTTATCCAGCTAGGAGATTCAGGGAAATAGACTAAAATAGAATTTTCTAAAGCGTTTCCCCCCAAAAAAAATCAGTGTCTCATAAGATACTAATGGTAAAAGGATTTCTCATCGTCTGGAAACAATGGGCAAACTAAATGTAAACAACAGGTATTCTTCCCATACATTATTGGCATCAATTTGTTGTCCAAAAGGATTTCATTTTCACATGTCCATTTATATACACAATGTACCTTGATCAGACTCACCCCCTCCATCATTCTTACTGATTTCCCTCTCCTCTTCCCAAGCCAATCTCAACAACCTTCATTGTTCCATTTTTACCCAAGTATATAAGTATTTTGACTATATTCACTTTTCTATACCCTTTCCATTTCCACCACCTCAACTAGTGCCCACACCAAGGACAGGACCACAACAGGTATATATATGGCCATTAGTATGTTTATGTATTTCACAAAGGTATCAAAGGGGAATGAGAGTTTGGCTATGATTTTTTTGACTATGGAACCATTTGCTTCTTTCAAACAAAACTATTCATGTCTGTTGTTATGCTATGTTTCCAAAGAATAAAGCTTAGGCAACACTACCTTAAAATATAGATCCTAGCTACCCAGGAGGCTGAGATCTGAGGATTGAAGTTCAAAGCCAGCCCGGGCAGGAAAGTCTATGAGACTCTTGTCTCCAATTAGCCACCAGAAAACCAGAAGTGGCACTGTGGCTCAAGTGGTAGAGTGCTAGCCTTGAGCTGAAGAGCTCAGGGACAGTGCCCAGGCCCAGAGTTCAAGCCTCATACATAACTGGGGAAAAAAACCAACAGATCAAAAGGCTTGCTCAGTCACAAGGCCCAATAGCTATACCCTTATGAACACATAAGATGATGCTAAGTGAAATGAACTTCATGTTGTGGAAACAGTTGTAACTACTTTCAACGTCCTATGTGTATCTGTAGTTTCTATTATTGATGATGTTCTTGTATCACCTTCCTGTGGTTGTACCTACACTATCTCTGTAATCTTATCTGAGTATATTGGAAACCGTGTATACTGGTATTGGAAGTAGGAAATTGAAAGGGAATACCAAATTTGAGAGACACAGGGTAAAAAAAGACAAACAACTACAAAAGCAATACTTGCAAAACTGTTTGGTGTAAGTGAACTGAACACCTCCGTGGGGGGGGGAAGGGAAAGGGGGAGGAGGAAGGGGGGTATGAGGGCCAGGGTAACAAACTGTACAAGAAATGTATCCAGTGCCTAACGTATGAAACTGTAACCTTTCTGTACATCAGTTTGATAATAAAAATTTGAAAAAAAAAACCACAAAAAAAGGCTTGCTCAAAATACATTAGGTATTAGGTAGTACTGTTGAGTATAGAAAATAATGTCAAACTATAAAACAGGGTCAGTCAGTACAAACTAAAATGTTTTGCAAAGAAATATGGTTTTAGGAAATATGAAAAGGGAAATGTGTTTTGATGTTAACACTCACATATAAGTAATAAAATTATTTTGAAAAAAATCATTAAAGTAAGGATGAGGGGTAAAACAGAAACATGACTAATGAGCATTGAAGAAAGGACAGACCAAGGTAAATGAACTTCACTAGACTTTGGGGAGAAAAATGCTATAAAGGTCACTTTCATGATGGCTTCAGAAGCCGGTGCTATGTCTCAGGTGTTTCCATTTGTGATTCCATCAGTTAAGTAATTCAATTATGGCAACTCACTGGATGAAGCTAGGCACCAAGCATCTACATACACCTTTTTAAACAACCATCTGTGATGGCCATCATTTACTCTTAAATACACTCACAAAATTTTAATTGTGACATCATTTTCCCATGAATGCTCCAGTTCTTGTCATCATGGTTTAGAAAATCTATTATCACTGAAAGCATAAGACAGACCATTTTTGACTTATAATAAAAATTGAAAAATTATCAAATTTGTGCATCTAAGTCCCTGATTTTGGACAGTGGAAAAGTGCAAAATATCTCTGCACAAAGATCTTCCAACACCAGAATAGGTTTAGTGTAACAGAAAACCCAACCTGTGAATAGAGGGTCTTTATCCATTTAGCAAATATCACCAAGTTCCTATTTTATGCATGACACCATTCTTTTAACTAGGGATTTATTATAAACAAGACAAACAAGGTTTATCTCATAGGGCTTACATTTCAGTGAAGGAAGTTATCTTTTTAAAAACAAAATAACAGAATACAAATATTTCTCTGAATGAGATAAACAAGACAATGAAATGTAATGGGGGTGTAATGGAGGAATGCAAGTTGAATACTTTAAGAAATACATACAATAAAATGAGTAATGTTTACTGCTTGACAATGGAAATATCAACAACTAAAATAAATCAAATTGGAATGGAATAAGTACAAAAATTAATAGAATCATACTCTAATATGTGCATGGTTGTATCAAAGGAAAAAGAAATGTAAAAAGGAAGAAATACCCCAATAGTTAATACTGATGGAAAAATATTTTTTGAAGTACTATTATGCAGTCAAGTGGAGTGAGTTGAAAGCCTCCCAAATTTAGCAGAACTCTATTGACTCATTTTCAAGTAGATTTGGTAAGTTTTGAAAAATACTGGTTCAAATTTCAGCCTGCTGTTATCACGTCCCTTTTTAAGATTTACATTTATGATAATAGGAAGCTTTCTGTTATACTCATTGTATAGCAAGTTACTTTAAAACCAAATTGCATCAGACATACCTAAAAAGCTTTGAAAGGAAAGAATATGTTTCCACAGCTTAACTATAGATTTATAGCATAGATATACGTGTGTATGCGCGCATACGCGCACATGCCATATTGGGGCTTGAACTCAGGGCCTGGACACTATTTATGACCCTTTTTGCTCAACATTGGAATTCTACCAGTTGAGCCACAGCTCTATTTCTGTCTTTTCTGTGGTTAGTTGGAGATAAAGAGTTTCACAGATTTTCCTGCCCAGGCTGGCTCAAACCACTATCCACAGATCTCAGTCTCTTGAGCAGCTAGAATTACAGGTGAATGCCATCAGTGCTGGCTTCACCAAGTATGTGTAATCAGTTTGTTTTACAAAACAAAAATACTTGAAAATGAATAGAATAGTAGTGATGATTGTGTGACTTTATGGACTTACCTAATAGCATTATAGTGTAGACTTCAAATAGTTCAGCTGGTGATTGCTTTGTGTATCTTATTGCAATTATTGTATATCAATAAAAACTGTATTGAAAAACATAATTGGGAACACAGAAAACTATGTGTACTGCAAAAGGTTAGACATCAGCCTCCATTGCCAGGCTGTCTTGTGTTGGTAACCACTTGCTGGCTTATGAACTATTTTTATACATAGTCATTTACTGTGTATATCAGGATCTCAATACTGAAATTTAAACTGCTATCAAGTTTTGTTTGTAATAATAAAGTTAAGTTCATGTATGTCACTTATTCTCTTAGAATGGTTTGTGTTGCTTAAAAGGAACATCTCAGCCTGGCTTGGTATTTGTTTGTTTATTGTGTCTATACTGGAAGTTGAACTAAGGCTTCATTCTCACCTTTAACTTTTATGTACAAGGCTGATACTTTACCACTTGAGCCACACCCTTGTTCCCAAATTTTTTTGCTGATTAACTGCACTTGAATATGTCTGGTTTTGAACTAGGATCCTCAGATCTCAGTCCCTAAGTTAGAATTACAAGCTTGAGCCACCAGCCCAGAGGAAAGGCTCCCCTTAATCGTTTCCCCTCCTTCTTTTCTTGTCTTGCCTTGTTTTGTCTTATCTTTTTGGAATCTGTAGAGTCCAAGATTGGGGGGGTAGGGGGTGAAATCTGTTGAAGATCTTGTCTTGTCGCACTATTCTATGGCAGGCAGAATGTAGAAGAGCAAGAAAGTACATAGGGGGAGCATGAGACTGACCATGCTGGCTCAAGCACATACATATTTGGCATTAATCCATTCTTGAGCACGCTCCTTCAGGACCTAAATGTCTTCCACCAGGCTCCAACTCCCAACATCATTGCATTTGGGATCAAATTTCCAACATATATTTTTTTTGTGTGTGTGAATACATTCAAACATTAGTAATTATGAAATTAATAAATTCAGGTACTTTAAAATTACTAGTGAGGGCTGGGGATATAGCCTAGTGGCAAGAATGCCTGCCTCGGATACACGAGGCCCTAGGTTCGATTCCCCAGCACCACATATACAGAAAACGGCCAGAAGCAGTGCTGTGGCTCAAGTGGCAGAGTGCTAGCCTTGAGCGGGAAGAAGCCAGGGACAGTGCTCAGGCCCTGAGTCCAAGGCCCAGGACTGGCAAAAAAAAAAAAAAAAAAAAAAAATTACTAGTGAGACTAAAGATCACAGTTGTGAAACTTGAGATATATCTATGGTATCAGAACACAGTTTGAGAAATTTAAATACTATCATTACTGATAGCTGTTCACAGTTTTATTAAAGGAAGAACATTTGAAATATGTGTGTAAGAGTGTGAGAAAGAGAGAGTGGGAGACAAAAAGGGGTACAGAGAGAAAGAGCTCTACTCGGGGTAATTATTGAGATATTTTTTAACATTGGTCTCTACAAATCAGTTTAGAGGAATTTGATCTAGAAAAGTTAAGTAAAGCTAGACAACAATGCAAATACCTTGACACAAGGAACCATGTTTTTTATACTTTATCTGTTATCTTTCATTTTTGTTGCCAGTCCTGGGACATGGACTCAGGGCCTGAGCACTGTCCTTGGCTTCTTTTTGCTCAAGGCTAGCACACTACCACTTGAGCCACAGCGCCACTTCCGGCTTTTTTTTTTCTATATAAGTGGTGCTGAGGAATCGAACCCAGGGCTTCATGTATACAAGGTGAACACTTTACCACTAGGCCATATTCCCAGCCCCTATCTGTTATCTTTCATTGAAAAAAGTGATCTCTGAGCTTATTCCAAGTCAAGGAAATAAAGAAAAAGTTGTTTAAAATTTAACTTGATTATTCTGTTTAAATAGAGAGTTCATATGTAATACAAGTTGCTGCCTAACAGCATAAATGTGTGGTTACACAAGTATGTACTCAGAACAATTAATCATGCAATTTTTTTGTGATACTATCTTTTACTACAAAAGCAATTTTCATGGGGAAAACATGCTAAAAATCTAAGGTTTTGTTATGTTTTAGTTTTTACCTTTGTTGAGGTATGTAAGCAAAAAGAAGCTTCATAATTTACAGGGATGAGTCATATAAATTATCATGTCAAAGTGGGACAGTGCAAAGCATATTTGTAGAATACTAACCACCACCAGCCTGGGAAACTCCTTTAGTACAGAGCTTCTATTCTCAAGTAGCCAGATGTTTTTACCAAGGCCGAGAAGCACAGATGGTGTACAACTGTTAGACAGATGTCTTTGTTGAAGTTTTTTTAAAAATTATTTCAGCATGTATTTATTAAATGAAAAGAAATTTTCCTAAAGGTTGAGCGAAAAGGGAAACAGGGGTAAAGCATTGAAAATTAGCTCTGAAGTTGGAAAGTAATAAAGAAAAATGTAGTTTATGTTCTCCAAGAAGCTATATAATTCTGTTTATTTTTCTCCTTTTTCTTTCCTCCCTCAATAAATATTTATGTTTGTTCCAGTACTATAGACAGTGCTGGGGATTCAAAACTAAATTAAGTAGGTCCTGTTCTTTAAGACTTCAGTGTATTAGAAGAAATAGCTATGAAAGAAAATAAGCAGGATGATATAGCACGAAACACTACAATTAGTGGTGCCATTTGTCAAGTCTTGAGGGGGGGGAAATTAGTTTGTTTTGGAATAGTGGGTTTCAGTACAAAATAGCATGTACAGAGGTAAAGAGACCCAACACAGCACAATCCATTCAATAGTGAGTGATGGCACTTAATTGTGGCTCAGAGAATGCTGGGGGCAGTCCGGGAGAGAGGAAATAAGGCAACACTGGCTGAGATAAGATAAGGGAGAATTCATGGAGAAGTGGCCATGAAAAACATGCAGCCAGGGTCAACAGGAAAAGGGAATAATTAAGAACACATAAAAGAATTAAATAAATGGTGCTCTAAGGGTACAACTGACATCTTCAAAAACCATAATTTTATAGTATTAGCAATCTGCACAGTTGTGTCATTTGTGCCAGCAGCACTCAGCCATTGTGGTAAGAGGAACACACAGTTCCCTAATCTAGAGAATTAAGACCATTGGTAACTAAAAATGAATCTTAATTAGAAATATAACAAACACAGCACCAAAGTCATTGCAAAGTTCCAAAAATATATTTTAAGAGAACCATAAGCTCTAAATACTTAAGTTCAATACAAAGAAATTTAGAAACAAGGAAGCAGAGAATTTATTTATGATTTTGTTTTGCTTTGTACATCTCAAAGTACTTTCACATGGCTATTCTCAATTTATTTCCTTCCTTGTGAGAAAGACAGAAAGGTATTATCCTTTTATTCCAAGCAATATTACACACACAAATACACACATCCCCTGCCAAAGAGTGGGTTCTTTAAGAGCAGGGAACGTGACTTGCTCAGGATTATTTTGTATGTCAGTACTGGGCGTGAACTCAGAGCCTGGGCACTGTTCTTTAGCTTTCTCTCCTCAAGACTGTTGAGCTACACCTTCATTTCCAGGTTTTTCCTGGTTAACTGTTCGTTTTTTTTTTTTTAATCTCTTGGATTTATCTACTCAGGCTGGCTTCCAACCAGGATCCTCAGATCTCAGCCTCCTGAGTAGCTGGGATAACAGGTGTGAGCCTTACTCAGTTTTGAACATTAAGGGGCTGGGGATATGGCCTAGTGGCAAGAGTGCTTGCCTTGCTTGCATGCTTGCCTTGAACATTAAGCAATTCATTCAGTGTCTTCCTCATCAAAAACACACTTAAAAAATCTTGTCGAGTGAATAAATTTATAGATGAAGGAGATCATGTTCAAAATAAATGTTTTTCCCCAAGAGAGAAAGACAAGAAATACAAAGCTGTTTTTTATTACTATAGCTTTATAATACAGCTTGAAGTTGGGTATTGTAATTCCTCCAGCACCGTTCTTTCTGCTTAGGATTGTTTTAGCTACTCTAGGTCTTTTATTGTTCCATCTGAATTTCAGGATTGCTTCCTCTATTTCATTAAAACATGGTGTTGGGATATTAATGGGTATTGCATTGAATTTGTAGATCACCTTTGGCAATATTGCCATTGTGATTATATTAATCCTCCCAATCCAGGAGCATGGGAGGTTTTTCCATTTCCTTAGTTCTGACTTAATTTCATTTTTCATGTTTTTAAAGTTCTCATCGTAGAGGTCTTTCACTTCTTTGGTCAAGGTTATTCCTAGGTATTTTATGTTTTTTGACGCTATTGCAAAAGGAGTTACTTTCCTGATTTCAGCCTCGGTCTTCGGGTCATTAGCATAGAGAAAGGCCATTGTTTTTTGAGGGTTTATTTTATGTCCTGCAACTTTGCCAAAGTTTTGGATCAGCTCTAGTAGCCTGGGGGTAGAGTCTATGGGGTTCTTTAGGTATAGGATCATGTCATCTGCAAAGAGAGAAAGTTTGACTTCATCTTTTCCTATTTGGATCCCCTTTATATTTTCTTCTTGCCTAATTGCTCTGGCTAGGAATTCTAGTACTATGTTGAAGAGAAGGAGAGAGAGTGGACATCCCTGTCTTGTTCCTGATTTTAAAGGGAATGGCTTTAGTTTTTCACCATTTAGAGTTATGCTTGCTGTTGGTCTGTCATAAACTGCCTTGATTATATTCAGGAATATTCCCTGGAATCCCAGTTTTTCCAGGTCTTTTAGCATAAATGGGTACTGGATTTTATCAAATGCTTTTTCCGCATCGAGTGATATAACCATGTGGTTCTTTACCTTGCTCCGGTTGATGTGCTGGATTACATTAATTGACTTGCGTATATTGAACCAACTTTGCATCCCTGGGATGAATCCACTTTGATCGTGATGTATCATTTTTTTGATGACCTGTTGAAGTCGATTGGCCAGAATTTTGTTGAGAATTTTTGAGTCTATATTCATCAGGGAAATCGGTCTATAGTCCTCTTTCCGTAATGAGTCCCTGCCTGGTTTTGGGATGAGGGTTATTGTGGCTTCATAGAACGTGTCTGGTAGTGAACGTTGTCTTTCAATTTCATTGAAGAGTTTGAGAAATATTGGTGTGAGTTCTGTTTTGAAGGCCTTGTAGAATTCTGCTGTGAATCCATCTGGACCTGGGCTATTCTTGGCTGGGAGATCACTTATTGCCTTTTCTATTTCAATACTGGATATGGGTCTGTTTAGCTTGGTATTGGCACCGGAACAGGCCTGAAGACCAATGGAACAGAATTGAAGACCCAGAAATGAACCCACAGAACTATGCCTACTTAATCTTTGATAAAGGAGCTAAAACAATAGTCTGGCCTCTTTAACAAATGGTGCTGGCAAAACTGATTCAACACATGCAACAAACTAAAACTAGATCCTTATATATCACCCTGCATCAAAATCAATTCCAAATGAATCAAAGATCTCGAAATCAAAACAGACACCCTGAAAACACTAAAGGAAGGAGTAAGAGAAACACTTGGGCTCCTTGGCACAGGATGGAACTTCCTTAACAAAGACCCAGAAAGGCTACAAATCAAAGAAAGGTTGGACAAATGGGACTACATCAAACTACAGAGCTTCTGCAGGGCAAAGGACATAGCTCACAAGATAAACAGAAAGCCCACTGACTGGGATAAGCCATTCAACAGACAAAAGCTTCATATCTAAAATATATGCAGAACTAAAAAAATTACCTTTCTCCAAAACAAAACCTCAAAGAACCAATAGTTCCCTCATCAAGTGAACTAGAGACTTAAAAAGAGACTTCTCTGATGAGGAAATGAGAATGGCCAAGAGACATATGAAAAAGTGCTCTACATCACTGGCCATAAAAGAAATGCAAATCAAAACAACATTGACATTCCATCTCACCCCAGTAAGAATGTCATATATCAAGAAAACTAACAATAACAATTGTTGGAGTTGATGTGGCCAAAAGGGAACCCTACTTCATTGTTGGTGGGAAGGTAAACTGGTTCAGCCACTCTGGCAAGCAGTATGGAGATTCCTTAGAAGGTTAAACATAGAACTCCCCTATGACCCAGCAGCCCCACTTTTGGGTATCTATCCAAAAGACCACAAACATAATCACACTATAGCCACCAGCACAACAATGTTCATCGCAGCACAATTTGTCATAGCTAGAATCTGGAACCAACCCAGATGCCCCTCAGTAGATGAGTGGATCAGGAAAAAGTGGTACATATACACAATGGAATTTTATGCCTCTATCAGAAAGAATGACATTGTCCCATTTGTAAGGAAATGGAAGGACTTGGAAAAAGTTATACTAAGTGAAGTGAGCCAGACCCAAAGAAACATGGACTCTATGGTGTCCCTTATAGGGAATAATTAGCACAGGTTTAGGCTAGTCACAGCAGAGGATCACAGGAGCCCAATAGCTATACCCTTATGAACACATAAGATGATGCTAAGTGAAATGAACTCCATGTTATGGAAACGACTGTTTTATCACAGTTGTAACTACTTTCAACGTGCCATATGTAACTGTAGCCTCTATCATTGATGATATTCCTATATCACCTTCCTGTGGTTGTACCTACACTCTCTCTGTATCTTATCTGAGTATATTGGAAACCAGGTATACTGGTATTAGAACCAGGAAATTGGAAGGGAATAGCAAAATTGAGAGACACAGGGTAAAAAAAGACAAACAACTACAAAAGCAATACTTACAAACTGTTTGGTGAAAATGAACTGAACAACTGAACAACTCATGGTGGGAGAGCGGGAAGGGAAAGGGGGAGGGGGAAGGGGGGAATGAGGGACGAGGTAACAAACAGTACCAGAAATGTATCCAATGCCTAATGTATGAAACTGTAACCTCTCTGTAATTCAGTTTGATAATAAATATATATATATATAAAGACAAGAAATAAAATTATATACTTTCATAATAGAGCATAACATCAAAGTTCCTAAAAATAAAATTACACAGAAAAAAGGAAATGAATATCAGAATTACTTCTTCATTGTCCCTACAATAGCAAAAAGAAGGCTGGTAAACTTAATAAGAAATCTGAGATTATTAATATTGATATTTAAAAATATTTGTAGTTTCTTTATAAAAGAAAATATTTCCTTTTTCATTTTACCCCTGTTATTCATCTGGTAATCTATGTTGTCTTCTACTCTTGGCACTGGAATTTATTTTTAGAGATGAAAACTATAATAAAGAGCCTGACTACATTTTTTGATGTATAACTAATGTCATCTTTCAAGCCATACCCTACTCTTTGACTTTCCTATTTGTCCCACATCAGAGTAATCTGATAAGAGGGCCTAGGCACTCTCCTCCATGGCACTAGCCTGCAGCTTCACACCATGCATGCCACACCCAGCAGAAACATCAAGTTGGTTCCATCACTTAAGAACAATAAAAATTCAAGTCACTCTCTTTCCTTCACTCAAGCCATTTCTGGCTTCGAAGCCCTTCTATTCATTAAAAAAAAAACACCATTAAACTTGGCCATATTTTTATTGCATGTATGGAGTCATCAATCTTGATATCCAAACCACATTGGGTAGTTGGGTATGTTAAAAATAGTTACCATTTAGTATGCTGAAGTCCATACTTCAAAAATCAGATGGCTTATTAGGACTTGGTAATGTCTTTTTTTACAAAAGTGCTGATCTTTGGGGTCATATTGCTACCTGTGGCCCAAGCTCTTATACAGACAACCCTGAGTGCTTTACTTACACTCTTAGATGTTCAGAGCAGATTATGTGGTACCACATACCAGTAGTTTGTTTCTAGGAGAGGTTGAGGCAAGATCAAAACCCTTACGCAACACAGTGAGATTCCCATCGGAGAGATACATGAGAGAAGATAGATAGATAGATAACACACACACACATACACACACACACACACACACACACTACATTTCCAGAAGAAATAGTCACTCTTTAGGATAACTGTAAAAAGAACCAACAAAGACTCTGGGCAAATTAATCCTAATTAAAGCCCAGGGACTGCATACTCAGTAAGTGACAGTCACCACAGAGAGGCTGTTAATTCTTTTAAGGAAGAAACTTAAGAATACAAGCAGTGTACAGAGGCTTTCCTCCTCTTAAGATGTGCCCAATAATTATGAAAACAAAACACAAAACTTTGAAATGGAGGAAATAGTTCAAACAAAGCAGAAGTCAATGACTTTCTTTTTTCCCCTCAATTGGAAACTCACAAATTACAAGGCAATATATGGCAGAAAGGTTAAAAGGAGGTTGGGCATGGTGGCTCATGCCTGTGATCCCAGCTGCTCAGAAGGTAAAGATCAGAATGACCATGTTCAAAGCTGATGGGGGCAAAAAATCAACAAGACTCTGAATAAACAGGACAGGAAAGGTGGCATGGGCTTGTCATCATAGTGACATGAGAAACCATAGACAAGTCTTTGAGGCTTGCACCAGGCAGAAACATGAGATCTTTTTTTTTTTTTTTTTGCCAGTCCTGGGGCTTGGACTCCCTAGTATCTTTTTTTTTTTTTTAATGCTCAAGGCTAACAGTCTACCACTTGAGCCACAGCAACACTTCTGGCTTTTTCTATATATGTGGTGCTGAGGAATCAAACCCAGGGCTTCATGTATGTGAGGCAAGCACTTTACCACAAGGCCATATTCCCAGCACTGAAACATGAGATCTTACCTAAAAAATAACTGAAGCAGAAAAGGACAAGTAGAGTGCCTGCTTAGCAAGTGTGAGAGGCTGGGTTCAAACTCCAGTGCCACACAAAAAGTAGAAAGTAAAACTGGTTGGTAGGCTTTGGACCTCAGAAATCAAGGTTCTAAATGAATGTTTTTGAACATCTAATGAGATGTGCCAACTGGCAAATACTGAGGCTGTAATTTACAGTTATACTACTGGATATCACAAAATTTAAACAAGGTACCATTGTCAGGGGGTTACTATATATAAAACAGAGAACATCTTAAAAATCAGAATTATTATCTTGTCTAAATTCCCCATCATCAGTGCTCAGTGTCCTAAAATATCCTGTAATGAAACTTGATGTTCTGACTCAAAGAGTAATACATTGAAATAAAAGTACTTTGCACTTAAAATAAGCTTGACAAATACTCTCCCTTAGGCATTCCTGTGAAAATAGTTAACATGGCCTAATATAGATTAAAATAAGGAAGAAAAGAATTAGATGAAACTCGCTGAAGGAAGGAGCCATTCTTTTTGCTGCCTTCCCATCCAACAGCACAATTTGGCCAATGCTCAAAGATGATAAAAATGAGTGGCAATTAACAGCAGTTTACTATGGCCTCGATCACATCTTACTCCTGATTAAGCCTGTATAGCTCAAATCAAATGATACTAAAATTACTGACTCCATCAAATCAACATTAAGAATGTTTTGCTTTTACAGATTTGGTTATTATTCAAATACCATTTTCATCACATGCAAAACGATCAAAACATACCTTACCTGGCTACTTGTGAGATACCTCACCAGCCCTGTTATCAAACATGGTACTTGTCAGTAAGATCTTTACCATATTTAACTTCTTCGAAGAGTACACTTTTGATATTACATACCTGAAAGTCTTAGGTGGGGTCTAGCCATACCAGAAAGACCAATGTAATTTGGGGTAAGGGATCTTGACTCATACAGTATCATTCAGCCTGAAGACTGACTTCAACATCATGGGCAATAAATCACTCCATAATGTCTTTGTTTAAAGCCTCAATAAAATGTCTAAACACGGAAGCTTCGATGTTTCCCAGTCTGGCAACAGTCCATGTGTACTGCCACATATTGATGCTGGAATGATAAGGTGTCCTTAAGATAATGCAAGGGTTTTATTATTTTTAAATTTTTATTGTTAGATACTACAAGTTTTGTGTTTGGAACCCTCCCTGATTCTTCCTCTGGTTGTAATTTGTATCTTTTCCTACAGTATATTATATACAACATATAATATATGCAATAAGTAGGCAATGTACAAACAATAAATAGATAATAAAATTTAGCCAGGCACTGGTAGTTCATGCCTGTAATCCTAGCTACTCAGGAGAGTGAGATTTGAGGACCATGGTTCAAAGCCAGTCCAGGCAAGAAAGCGTGTGAAAGTCTTAGCTGCAATGAGCCACCAGAAAGCCAGAAGTGGTGCTATGGTAGGTCACTAACCTTGAGCAAAAAGAAAGGTAGGTCAGAAATAGTGCCAAGGCCCTGAGTTCGAGCCCCAGAACTGGCACAATAATAATAGCAATAATAATAAAATTTAAAATAGGAATGGGGTAAAAGAGGAGGCCAAATACAAATGTAAGGTCAGTATAATTGGTATAAAGTATTGTTCTAGGATTCATGTTACACTTAGGAAAATTTAAGTTCTTAGATATTAAGGGATTCATTGCCTCAAAGATCCCCAGAAGTACCAGACTGAAAAGCCACACATTCTTATTCTAAAGTTGGCATTCTTTACACTGGCATACTCAGGTCTTTTCCTATTCTGATTTCTCCCCTGTGATGATACCACTGAATCTTCCCTGTCATTAGTGGGCACACTGATAGCTTTGACCTAATGCACAATAGAAGCCTCTTTCCTAATCTAGTGAATAAATGAAGGAGACCAGATTACCTTTTAGATACTACTAAACATGTTGAGAATCTCTTCTCAGAAATGCTTGTGACCCAAATATTTTGGATTTTGGACTTCATCAGATTTTGGACTATTGACATAAACTTAATATGCTATCTTACTGATAAAATCCAAGTCTAAAGAAAATACTCATTTATGTTAAATTCATTTAAGCTCCATATATGCGATATATATGTATATGTATATATATGTATATGTGTATATATACACATATACATATACATATATACATATATATAATACATATATATACATACATATATACATACATATATATACATATATATATAATGTGAAAGTAATGTCATATGATGTTGTTAAAGTGTATTGGGAGCATTTTGGATTTTGAATTAGGGAACCTCAGCTTGTACTTTGAAAGCTATGACGTTACAAGTCATTGCTGGGTAGGTGTGCACCGACTTATACACAAAATCTATTATCAACTTGGCTTGTGCCTATTCTTGATGGACGTATTGTGGTCACAGAGACAAAGACTTAGGAATCAATTTCTTCTTTCCCATCCTCTAAAACTGGAAATCATGCTTGGTGTTTTTGAGATCCAGTATAGGTGTCTAGTGATTTGTTCTCTTTGCAATACATATCCTAGCCAATATTCAAGAACAATTCACTCAACCATCTTTGAAATGTTTTTCCAGAACACATTAACTCACAGTCATTTTCCTCTTTTTTGTGTCAGTACTGGGGCTTCAACTCAGGTCCTTGCATTCTTGCTTGACATTTTTTGCTTAAGGCTAGTGCTGTAGCACTTGAGCCATACTTCTACTTCTAGGTTTTTGCTAGTTAACTGGAGGTAATAGTGCCTTGGATTTGACTATTTGCACTGGCTTTGAATCACAAGCTTCACATCTTAGCCTCCCAAGTAGCTAGTATTACAGGCATGAGCCACCAGTGCCTGGCACATTTTCCTCTTTCTCATCTACTTTATCTCGTACTCACATACAGCACTAGTTTTCTTTTTCAACTTAACTATATATTATATAATAGCTGTTCAAAAATGGACATTATCTTTATATTTTTGTTTACTCAATAGAATGAATACCTTCAAGATAACATCTATCAGAGAATTTATTCTTTTTTGTATATAGAAATTTCTTCCTACTTCTCATTCATACCTGTACATCATTCATGCCATTAATGACACACGTCCAGATTTTCATGCTTCTTAATTGAAATTATACAACATAACTTCTTTGTAAAAAATAGTAGATAAATGTAAGCATATCATAAAATTGGAACCCTGGGGCTGGGAATATGGCCTAGTGGTAGAATGCTTGCCTCACATATATGAAGCCCTGTGTTCGATTCTTTAGCACCACATATACAGAAAAAGCCAGAAGTGGCGCTGTGGCTCAAGTGGTAGAGTGCTAGCCTTGAGCAAAAAGAAGCCAGGGACAGTTCTCAGGCCCTGAGTCCAAGCCCCAGGACTGGCAAAAAACAGAACAAGCAAAAAAAAATGGAGTCCCTTTTTCTCACATAATACAAATCAAGCTGGACTTAACATCAACTATGAGTCCTGGTATAGTTCACTTTCTACCTACCCCCAAAGTCTACTCTGGCTCTATTCCTTTTGTCTTCCTGTTTATGCCCTGCATATAAATGATTCATTTCACTTGCTCAATGACTTCACTTGCTCCTTCCAACCATGTAACATTGCAAGGATAGTCCTTGTGCTTAGAACTCTCTTATATAAATAACCCACACTCTATATAACTCCCACTCTCCCTTCAGTCCTCTGCTTATCAAAAGACTTCAGTGTCATGATTAAGTCAAGGCACCCTATCATATGCTTTCATTGCATCATATTTCTCTTTTGTAGTACACAGCATGTGATGATTTTTTATATGTATTGATGATTTTTATATTGATTCATGACTGTTCTTTCCAAATACATTATTGTAAGCTCCATGAAAGTAAGATTCATTGTATTTTGTCTCTCCACATTAGTATTTCTAGAACCCAATACAGTGCCTTGCATATTTTAGGGACTGAGCATATATTTATTGGATCAGTAAATGTATACTGCCATCTTAATAAAAATGAGTCTTAGCTATGTTGATAATTCCAGTATTACTTACCCTTTCCTGTCCATAGAATGAGTGAAGACTATTCATTCACAAATACTACCAACACAGTAGATAATTTTCTCCATCACACACACACACACACACACACACACACACACATACAGGGAGAGAGAGAGAGAGAATGGAGTGATTAGGAAAAATTTCAAATTCAGTGATCTTGACTTTTACCTAGTCTTTTTTTCTAAATTATAAAATATATAGACGATATGCTAGAAAAATCAAATTATCAATTCAGAAAACCTGGACTTGAATTCTTATCTATTTGCAATGTTGCAATGGGTAATTACTTCACCACTCCTCCAAGTCTGTTTGTCTATTTGTAGAATGAGAATTAGGCCAATCTCACAGGAGTTTTATGAGACTTAGAAAAATAGAGAAAGCTCTCTAAGAAATGCATAACGCCTGGCACATAATAAATAGTTCAAAAATTTGTGTGGTGACTCTTCTTATATGGCAATATAGTATATATCAAGTAAAATTCATTTATGTAAATAATTAACTATTTTGTCAATTGTGAAGCTCTGGGTTGTTGAACACATGGCATGTCCTGATCAGTATTGTCTGAGTTAGAGTATGAGCAGGAACCACAGATGTTTAATTTCAATCAGCATCTTGGGCACGTGGCTGCTTAATTAAAGCATTTTGTGTTGAAGCTAATTTAATAGCTCATGTTGTTCATGCAGTAAATTTGACTCTATCACAAGAAGCAAACCAATATGAAATCTCTTACCTCTGGGAAATAGTGAGATTTTTTTTGCTTAGTTTTGTCTTGCCTTTCTATGCAGAGAGGATAAAAATTAAATTAAAAAGATATATATCTTGGAGAAGTCTTTTCAAAAACAAAATAGAGTCTGTTCCCAGCTGTGCAAATAGCCAATGCCCTAATATAACAACTTATTATTTAGTGATAATAAAATAAAGATTAATTTACTACTTCTCCATTTAGTCATTTCACATATATTTGAAGAGTTTTTCTGTATTAAGCACTATAGTTGCTTTAGTGTACTAAAGCAGACATGATCATTAGGGCACACTTGGGGAAATGGATTGACTATTTACAACTACACAAGTTTCTTCTTGGGCAAGAAAACCAGAATGTTCCTTATACTCAAAACTGTTAAAGCTTCTCTTTCTTACAGCTGTATTTTGTATAAAGCAGAACCTGACATGAAGTTAATTAGTATAAGACCTATCTCAGGAGTATTAAGATGTTTCAGAAGGACTGTTGTAGAGAAAGAATCCTCACTGCTTGAAGCAGTCCCAGAATACAAGGTTAAGGTCACAAAAATGATAAATAAGAATCTCTGAACTAGAAGCAGAAATACAAGCTAAGCTCTAACCTTCAGAGTATCACTTGATCTTGGGAAAAATCACCTAATTTCCAATGCTCACTCTCTTCATCTCTTACAGTAACATTCCAACTTAAAAACAATGATAACATCAATAACAAAGATTCTATGTTCATATGTTAATAAGGCTCTAAAATATTTTAGGTTTCTGTGAGTATTTGGGAGACATTTGTTAAAAACAAATTTTAATTAAATTACATTCCCAGAATTCAGAGTTTAGAAGAAGTCTTAAAAGCTAATCACATTAGATCACTGTATATCCTATTTCATGACCTATTCCCACTCAGGACTATATTCAGCTATCTCCCTTTATTGGCTGATCTAGTATTTAATCAATATCATTAGTAAGCATTTCCTGCTATGCGTGACCTAGCATTCCCAAAGTACTTTAAACTTGTTTCTTTTAGTTTTTTTTTTTTTGGTAGACAGAGGAGAGCCAGTGGTTGGGATGCTATTGTAATATTTTATATATATACACAGCAGCAATTAAATTATCATCTCACCCTTCAGCAGACTGAATAACAGTTTCTAACTCTGGTTTCTATGATACTTTGAGTTGTATATTTCAGGAGAAATAATCAGAAATCTTATCTTATCAAATATAAGAAAGCAAATTACCTGCTTTCTCAAATACAAAATGTGATTGCAGTGGATAAGGAAAAGAGGGAGTAGGAAAAAATATGATTGAAGTACCTTCTAGGCAAGTATGAAAATGTCACAGTAATATTCATTTAAAAAACTGCAAGGAGTCTGGAACTGATGGCTCATGCCTGTAATACCAGCTACTCAGGAGGCTGAGATCTGAGGATCACGATTTGAAGCCAGCTCAGGCAGGAAATTCCATGAGACTCTTATCTACAACAAACTGCTAAAGAAAAGCAGCCAGAAATGACATTGTGGCTCAAGTGGTAGAGCAAAAGAAGCTCAGAGAGAGTGCCCAGACCATGAGATTAAGCCTCAGGACTGGCAGAAAAAAAATCGTAAGGACAATGAAAAGAGGATGGGAGGAGAGGAATAAGAAAGTAATAGTACTGAATCCCTGGACCTAAGATTGGCACTGGGGAGCTTGAACACACTACCTATGAACACAATTACATAAGGGCTTAAAACCCAAAGTTGCAACCAAATTTAAATCTTTCAACTATTAGGGGATAAGCTTCAAGGCAAAAGCCCACATGGTAGAGATCGAAATAGCAGAAGATTAAAAGTGATTGGGTCCATAATGGCATGAGTTGTTTTGGAATTTCACACCTGTCTGGTTCCCAGTGCTGGCAGCTCACCCCTATAATCCTACCTACTCAAAAGCCTGAGGTCATAGGATCACAATTTGAAGCCAGCCAATGCAAGAATGTACATGTGACTCTTATCTCCAATTAACCAGCAAAAAGCCAGAAGTGGAGCTGTGGCTCAAGTAGTGAGAGCCACACTTGAGACTTGAGAGCCTTGAGCCAAATGAGAGCATGAGGCCCTGCATTCAAGCTCTAGTACTGGTGTGCACAAACACACGTGCACACATATACAAGAAAGAAACCCTATCTAACTACTGAAAATAAAACACTCTTTTTTTTTCTCCCTCCCTCTCACCCTTCCTCTCTTACTCTTTTTTTCCTTCCCTCTCTTTTTCTCCTTCTCTACTCTTTCTTCCCTTCCCTTCCTTTTCTTTCTTCCTTCCTTTCCATGTGGGCCCAAGAGCTTGATTTCAGACCCTGGGCACTGTCCCTAAGCTTTGTTTCGCTCAAGACTAGCACTCTACCACTTGAGCCAAAGTTCCATTTCCAGGTTTTTGATAGTTAATTGGAGATAAAAGTCCCTCAGAATTTCCTGCCTAGGTTGGCTTTGAACCATGATTCTCAGCTCTCAGCTTCCTAAGTAACTATGATTTCAGGTGTGAGCCAGCAGTACCCAACTAATAGTATCATATTTTTTTCTATTTATTGTCAAAGTGTGTACAGAGAGGTTAAAGTTTCATATGTTAGACCTTGGGTACATTTCTTGTACTGTTTGTTACGTCCTCCCTCATTCCCCCTTCCCCCTTCCCCTTTCCCTCTCCCCCCATGAGTTGTTCAGTTGGTTTACACCAAATGGTTTTGCAAGAATTGCTTTTGGAGTCGTTTGTCTTTTTATCCTTTGTCTCTCGATTTTGATATTCCCTTTCACTTCCCTAGTTCTAATACCAGTATATACAGTTTCCAATGTACTCAGATAAGATACAGTGATAGTGCATGTACAACCACAGGAAGGGGATACAAAAGGATCATCAACAATAGAAGCTATGGTTTCACATGGCATGTTGAAAGTAATTACAACCATGATATAACAGTCGTTTCCCTAACATGGAGGTCATTGCACTTAGCATCATCTTATGCATTCATAAGGGCATAACTATTAGGCTCTTGTGATCCTCTGCTGTGACTAGCCTAAGCCTGTGCTAATTATTCCCTATGAGGGAGACCATAGAGTCCATGTTTCTTTGGGTCTGGGTCACTTCATTTAGTATAATTTTTTCCAATTCCTTCCATTTCCTTACGAATGGGCCAATGTCATTCTTTCTGATAGAGGCATAAAATTCCATTATGTATATGTTAATATCATCTTTTAAATGACATTTTGAGTTGGGTCTTCTCTTAGTTGCTGCTAAAGGACTCTCCGTTGGTAACAATAATATGGTGTGACAGAAGGCAGAAGGCAAAATAAAATACTTAATAGAGGTTTTCTGTTATATTTTTAATTCTCTTTCAACCTACTGGTTGAAGTTATTGGAAGTATGCCCTTGTTTCTCTGCCCATGAGTTGAGCTATTTGCTCCACCACTTGTACTACCTTGCCACCAATGCAAAACCAAACAACTATGGACTCAAATCTTGAACCCAAATAAATATTTCTTTCCTTGAAACATTGATGTTCTTTGGCAGTTTGTAATCCTAACAGCAAGCTAACTTACAGATGTAGCCCTGAAAAAGTTATTAGTCAGATTACTCCAAAACACAAAATGTATATGGGCACACACAATCAAATGTCATAAAATATACCTTTAATTTTGGGTTGACCTTTAATTGGAGCTTACATTTATTTTATTCAACATATAACATTGGGATTAAGAACAAAGATATGTGGTACCAGGCTTTTTGAGATCTAATCGCAATTCTGTCCCTTACAAGCTAAGTAGTCTGGATATTTTTACCCTTCTCTGACACATATTATTTTTACTTGTAATAAATATACACAATAAATAATAACTGTAATAATATAGTTCTCTTAAGCTAGATGAGCTTGTGTGTGTGTGTGTGTGTGTGTGTGTGTGTGTACACATGTATGCAGTCCTAACGATCAAGAGGTAGAGACAGAAAAATAAGGAGTTTGAGAAAAGCATGGGTAATGTAACAAGAACTTATTTCCAAAACAAACACAAAGATACCAGTTTTAGTTCCTATAGACCTGAGTTTTATGAAAAGTATGTAATTAACAAGCAAAGTACTTAAAGGGAGGACTTGGACTCAGGGCCTGAGCACTGTCCCTGGCTTCTTTTTTCTCAGGGCTAGCATTATACCACTTGTGCCACAGTGCCACTTCTGGATTTTTCTTTTTATGTGATGCTGAGAAATTGAACCCAGGGCTTCGTGAATGCTAGGCAAGCACTCTACAACCAAGCCACATTCGCAGCCCCTATATAGATACTTTTGTTATTAATTTTCTTTTTTTCCCCACCAGTCCTGGGGCTTTAACTCAGGGCCTGAGCACTGTCCTGGCTTCTTTTGCTCAAGGCTAGCACTCTGCCACTTGACCCACAGCTCCACTACTGGCCATTTTCTTTTCTTCATTATCAAAGTGTGATACCAAGGGGTTACAGGTTCATATGAAAAGCAATGAGTACATTTCTTGTTCTACTTATTACCTCCTCCCTCATTTCTCCCCTTCCCCCTCCCCTTCCCCTCTCTCCCTAAATGGTTTCTAAGTGTTGCTTTTTGAATGGTTTGTTTTTGTTCTTTGTCTCTCGAGTTTGGTATTCTCTCGCACTTCCCCAGATCTATTGGCTGTATAGACAATATCCAGGGTACTCGGATGTAATGCAGTGGTAGCGAGGGTACAGTCACAGGAAGGTACTACAAGAGAAACAAAACTACACAAACCACTCAGTCAAACAGACAAGGAAAAAGAAAAAAAAGTAGTACAAGTTCACATGGCATTCTGAGAATAATTACAACAGTGGTATAACTCTTGTTTCCGTAACATGGAGTTCATTTCACTTGGTATCTTTTTATGTGGTCATATGGGTGTAGCTACTGGGGTATTTTTGTCTTCTATCATGATTAGCGTATTCCTGTACCAGCTATTCCCTATGAGGGACACCATAGGGTTTATGTTTCTTTGGGTCTGGGTCACTTCACTTAGTATGATTTTTTTTCCAAGTGCATCTATTTCCTTAGGAATGGGGCATTTCTATATATGTGGTGCTGAGGAGTAAAAGCCA